>NW_008685185.1:30448-30788 GCF_000695815.1 Acanthisitta chloris | reverse complement strand
GTTAGTCTCCTGGTCCTGGTGAGGTGAGGTGAGTTTTTCCTTCCTCCTGCGATTAGCATCTGGGATTTTCATCTGGAGAAGGGAAGGCTCCAGGGTGACCTTATTGCAGGTTTTTACTGCCTAAAAGGGGCTCCAGGAAAGCTAGAGAGGCACTTTGGTTAAGAACAGGGAGGGACAGGGCAAAGGGAATGGGATCACACTGCCCTGCCCACTGCAGTGGGTTGGGATAGGGTGAGATATGAGAGTCATTCCAACCCCTGAAATTCCATGATATTGAGAAGAAATTCTTCCCTGGAGCTGCTGAGGCACTGGAACAGGTTGCCCAGAGCAGCTGTGGCTG
>NW_008685185.1:28722-29973 GCF_000695815.1 Acanthisitta chloris | reverse complement strand
TGGGAAGAAATTCTTCCCTGTGAGGTGCTGAGACACTGGCACAGGTTGCCCAGAGAAGCTGTGGCTGCTCCATCCCTGGGAGTGTTCCAGGACAAGTTGGCTGGGGCTGGGGGAAAGTGTCCCTGCCCATGGCAGGGAGTAGAACAACATGATCCTAATGTCCCTTCTCACCCAAACCATTCCGTGTTTCCATGGTTAGGAGCTACACATCAGACTGCCACACTCCACAGGGCTAAATCCATGTTTTTTGTTCTGGTTGGAGCACTAGGAGGTCAATTGCAGAACTCCACACTGAGGCTGCTCTTGACTCCACGTGTTCCTGTGTGGGTTTTGTGCATACACACCTGATCCCTGACATACTTTTTCCCCTACAACATCCTCCTGAAAGTGCTAATCTTTATCAGAATGACAAGAGGAAGCAGCAGAACTTCCTGGGGTTTATTCCTGGAGTTGTAACTCCACCCTGTTTTTAGCACTAGGTAGTCAAAGCAACAGAAAGACAAAAGACATTCCTTTAAATCCTTGGTCAAAGAGGACAGGAAATACCTTTCCTTAGTCCCAAATTCTCCTGCTGGGTGAGAGACAAGTGCAGAACTCTCAGGCCAAGGGATTCCTGTTGATGTGAGTCCTCACTGGGAGGAAAACAGGTTTTGTTTGTGAATACTTGGAAACTATTGAATCTTACTGGAAGGTTCTTTATCTGGTGATCTTGGATCATCATGTATGTTTGTCTCAGTGACTAATACCCTGCTGAATGTCCTCTCTGTTCCCTAACAGGGTTAGTCTTCCCTTGCTCAGTGTTTCCTACCCCAAAAAAAGACTTTTTCATTGTCTATTAGTATTTTTTTTCAAGGGCAGAGGTGAGGGTTGAGAACTGGGAGGTTTTATGGAATCCCCGAAGTTTGCTTTGTTGTGGTTTCTGGTGTGAGTGATTTGCAGCAGCTTTGGAGGAGATGACACAACCTGAGTTGGGGTTTGCATTGCTTGATAGAACCAAACCTGTGTGAGGAAACACTCAGCAATGAGGGCTTAGAGTCACAGAATCATCAAGGTTGGTAAAAGACCTTTAAGATCACCAAGTCCAACCAGTGATTGGTTGTTGTTATGTGTCAGGATCTAAACTAGTCAAGACTAGAGGTAACAGAGATCAAGGAGTTGGTACTGTGTTTCCTCAGCAAGTATTTTAGCCTTCCCAGTTCTATTCCACCTCTTTGGGATGCAGCTGAGTGTGTTTTATTGAAGCTGTTGGTT
>NW_008685185.1:25084-28691 GCF_000695815.1 Acanthisitta chloris | reverse complement strand
CTCCTCTGAAAGGGCTGAGCCAAGGGCAGCAGCAGCAGATGAACCTCAGGACAGGCCTCTAGAGCTGTCAGCAGAAGGCACAGGGACACAGAGATCCAGGAAGGGTCAGCAACATGAGTGACCATTCCCCACATCCCTCTGAGCCTTGTCTTTTTCAGGAATCTAAGCAGCATACAGTCCCTGGGGCCAAGAGGCTGTGGGATTCTGTAGTGCAGGTTGAGGCCCTGCAGTCAGCTAAGAAAGCTTGTGTGTTGAGTCATGTCTGTAGCACTCCAGGCCCATCAGGGGATGTGCTGCTCACTTCCTCAGGTTCTGCCTGCTTTGAGAAATCCTTTAATTTTCAGGCTGAGGCTGGCCAGGGTGACCTTGCTGCCAGTTTGTCTGTGTCCAACTACAACGATGTGAACATTTCCCTGGACACCAGCAGTTGCTTTGATGATAGTGAGCTGGATGACGCCTTGCTGGAGCTGTCAGACAGTGAAAAAGGGAATTCTCCTTTTCATTATACTGAGGAAGAGATCCAGAAAATCTTGGCAGATGATTGCCTGGAAGCTGAGCAGCACCTAAACAGGGAGAGCAGCCTGAGCCAGAATGGAAATGAAGAGAGCAAAAGGGCTGAGAGCAGCAGCTGTACAGAGGCACCAGCAGGCAGTGAGGATGCAAATGTGGCCTCAGAGGTCACAGAGAAACCAAAGGAACCTCTGCCCAAAGAGCATTCCTCAGTCAGTTCTGGATCTTATCCTGGTGGTTTGGATGGGAACCACCTGCAGCCAGCCCAGGATACTCCTAAGCAGCTTAACCTTGACCTCGGCCTCCAGGAGCTCCTGAGGAGTCTGAGCCCATTCAATGTTGACTGCTCAGATGAGTCTCCAAGGGACAGTTATGCAGCTGAAATTGAAAGAGAAACCGTAGAAGCAATGATAGATGATTGCTTAGAGTGTATTGTAACTACTAGTAGCTGTGTTCTCGAAGAATCCTCGGAGGGGGTGATGCCTAAAGGGCAGAAAAACCTGGATCTGAATCCAGGCAGATCCCTGCCCCCCTCTGACCTTACCTCTGGCCAGAGCACAGGAAATGAGAGTTCAGCACCTGAGTTGCCATCTGACTCCAGAAACCAAGAACTCCCCACTGCAACAAAGAGCTGTTTTCCAAGGAAATCAGCCTCCCTGGAGGATGGAGAAGGGCAATCTGCAGAAGCTGAGCAGTCACCAGGCAGCTTGAAAGTAAACACATC
Organism: Acanthisitta chloris; assembly: GCF_000695815.1. Lineage (NCBI taxonomy): Eukaryota > Metazoa > Chordata > Aves > Passeriformes > Acanthisittidae > Acanthisitta > Acanthisitta chloris. The sequence goes on along the minus strand of NW_008685185.1, from coordinate 27,457 downwards.
TTGATTCTTGTAACTAAAAGGAGTTTAGTTCCATTCCTGTGGATTTGCATTTGCAGTAATGTCCACGTGCACACAAGTGTTGTGTTTACACAGGGAATGTTTTTCAGCTGAAGTGTGGGGTTTATATAGCTGTATAAGCAAGACTTGCATGGATTGATTTTATTGCATGTTAATCCCCTTTTTCCCCTCACCTTTTCCAGTCAGGTGACACAGCTGGAAACCGAATTGAGCAGGAAGAAACAACCAGTGAAAAGAAACCTGGAAAAGTTATTCCTAACCCACAGGAGGAGGAAGAAAGGTAATTTCTTTGGGAATTTGCACTTTGACCAACATTCCCAGCTGTGTCCTAAAACAGTTTGTTGGTCACATGCTGCTGGGTTTATCTTTAGTTTTTAATAGGCACTGAAACAGGGGGAAAAGTACTTAATGTTTCACTCTGGAAGGTACTGGAAGAATATGGGGCTGGTCCAAGTGGGAAAGGAGGTTGCTCAGAGCAGTGCTCTGCAGGCAGAGAGAGGATGGATCGCTGGCTGCTCTGCTCCCGGAGCGTTTTCCTGCAGGTGGCAGCAGCAGAGCGGCTAGGGATGTGTGTCTCCCGCTCTCCCCTGCTCCTCGAGGTGTCACCCCGCTGGTTTTTCCCCGACCTGCTGCTCTCAGGTGTTGTGTGCGTTGCTGTTCCCTCGAGTGACATGACAAATTTGCTTTTGAGGGCTGACTGCGGGTCCCTGGTGTGTTCCCAGGGCGGGGACCTTACTGGGTCCCTCGGCTGACACTCCTGCTCTGCTCTCTGTGTTACCTTTGCAGCTTTGTTCAAATAAATACTTTTATTTTTCTACTCGCAGGACAGAGCTACAAGGAGGTCATGTCTGTGATAGCTCTGCAGGGCACTTTGCCCTCTCTCCTGTAACCTAATTTGACAAATCGTCTAAAAACCCCTCTCTCTGATATTTCAAAGGCCAAAACATCAGCCCTGCAGCTCAGAAGTGGAACCTGAGCCAAAGAAACATTTATATCCAGAGAGTGCATGTCCATGTGAGGACAACTATAGCTCCTACATCAGGTAACCCCCAGGTGGGATGGAGGGAGGGCAAAGCTGGTGTTCTGACAAGAGTTCTCTGTGTTCTTTGGTGTTTTGAGTGTATTTGTTTTCAAAGGGGAATAAAACATGCCTGTAACACTTGCTGTAATATTGCCACACTCAGAATTCCTAGATGGACCCAGCCTTGCTCCAGGTTTGGATGAGTTTCAGAGGGGAAAACATTGTAAAAGGGTTTTGCTGTGGATGCTCCCAAACCAGACCTGTGTTAGCTGGGAAAAGCAGAGTTGAGCTTGTCTTGTAAAGTAAGTTGGTCTTAGCAGTTCACAGTGCCTGTAACACTTGCTGTAATATTGCCACACTCAGAATTCCTAGATGGACCCAGCCTTGCTCCAGGTTTGGATGAGTTTCAGAGGGGAAAACATTGTAAAAGGGTTTTGCTGTGGATGCTCCCAAACCAGACCTGTGTTAGCTGGGAAAAGCAGAGTTGAGCTTGTCTTGTAAAGTAAGTTGGTCTTAGCAGTTCACAGCAGAATCATTTCATTAAGGTTGGAAAAGAGCTCCAAAACTGAGTCCAACCTGTGACCCATCACCACCTTGTCAACTAGAGCAGAGCACTGAGTGCCACGTCCAGTTGGTCCTTGAACATCTCCAGGGATGGTGACTTCACCACTCCCTGGAACCTGTGAGCTCAGACTGAGAAACTTTTAGCTCAAGTGAGATCTGCGTTTAATATTGACATTCTGCAACTGCCTCAGTTGTGTCACCCAAGAGCCTTTGACTGCAGAGGGTTAAAGGAAGGTGTCTACAGAGCAGATCTGGAGCTCAGCTGAACAGTGGGTGGAACTGGGATGTTCTGAAGGGCAAAATGTTCAGACATGACCTCCCACTGTGCTTGTTTGGAGTGTTCATGGGTGCAATCATTGTCATTTCTGGCAAGTTAGAAGGAAGTGACAGTTCTGTGTGTGCTCCTTGTGTGGAGCCTGCACTTAGCTGGGCAGCACCAGCAGCTGCATAGCCACAGGGCTGCTTCAGTGTATGAATCCAGCATAAGTAATGCTGAGGGGAGATGCAAGGAGAGCCAAAATGGCCTGTTTTCTCTTCCCTTCAAATTAAAAATGCAAGACATATGTTCTGAGTCACAGAAAATCAAGCAGGAGCTCTAAACGAACGAGGCTGAGGAGTGAAATGAAGATCTATTTTGCTGGAGAAGAACATTGTCTGTGATGCACACAATTTGATTTTCTTATTAGTGCAAACCTCTCTTCTTCCAAATAGCTGCAGGCTTGGAATTCAGCCTGACAGACAGCGTGGGCTCTCCCAGTTGTCACAGATAA
>NW_008685185.1:14910-25059 GCF_000695815.1 Acanthisitta chloris | reverse complement strand
TCCTGTGCACCTGGATCTGCAGCAATGTCTTGTGTGTCATTTGCATAGGAAATGCAGAATGATCCCAAGAAATTCAGGAAGGAAAATGAGCAGGTTGCAGAGCCAGTAAGGGAATTCCCTTTGGGAAGCAGTAATATATTGCTGCTACAAATCTTTAGCTCTGTTTTGAGTTGCAAATCTCCTGGCATTTGTCTCAGGGTAATGTTTGCTTTGCTATCCCATCTTTTATGTAATCTGTCTGTTCTTCCTGGTATCCTGGTTCTTGCTGCTGTTGTCTGAGGGAATTCCAGGCTGGCTACAGCAGAGGTTGTCTTTTCACTTGTCTGCACAGTATCTTGCACTTGCAGGTTGTCTATAAATACAACTTTCATTTTTAGCCCCTTTTTAGCCCATTGTTAGCCCTTTTTTAGCCCTTTTTAAGCCTTTTTTTCAGCCCATAGTTGGGTGATTGAGTGCCAAAAGTCACAGTGACTAGCTGAAAGAAATCCTTTTATAATCCAAATAAACTCCTCACATCAAACCATCTCCAGTAGGTTGGGAGATAACCTGTGGCTCTGCTTGTCCTTCCTCTCACTCTCTTTTCTAGCTGTTATTCAATCTGAATAGATAGATTTATTTGCAGCTTCCCACGGGGCTTGAAATGCTGCTGAGGCTGAGTTGGAGCAGATGTAAAAATGAGATGTGATTTGAACATCTGCTTGGCAATGGGTGGCTGATAATTGCCCACACCAGATTTCTGCCAGCTGACCATTTGTCAGTGTTTGCACTTGATTATTGCCCTTTATCCAGCAGTAAATGGAATTATTTCCTTCTTGAGGAGATCCTCCTCAGCAATTCTGGGGCTGTATCAGCTGCAGAAGGAATGAGGCTCCTCAAACTGTGTCTCTGGGCACTGTGGTGACACTTCTGCTGCTCTGTCTTGTCCTCAGCAATGTCCATAGCTGGTTGGGCCTATTTTTATTTGGGATGGGGAAGGACAAGCTTAACACCTAAAGCCTTTCCCTCCCTAAACACAGCCTGTTCTTGGTTTACACCCAAACATCTGCACCTCAGTTCTGCTTTCACAGGTCATTAATGCTGCAGTTGTGCATATGGGATGGTGCTGGTGTCACCTGCTGCTCTGGCAGCTCTTTTCCTGTTATTTGGAGCAGAATCCCAGGCTGGTTTGGATTGGAAAGGACCTTGAAACCCATCCAGTTCCACCCCCTGCCACGGGCAGGGACATCTCCCACTAGACCAGGTTGCTCCAAGCCCCATCCATGCTCCTCATGTACCTGGGATGCTGATCTGGCTCCTGTCTGACCTCCAGCCACTGCTTTCCCTAGCAGAACTCCATCAGGAGTTGTCCTCGAGGTTTGATGTGTTGGGGAGAGGTTTATGATGCTTTTAGCAATTTTATCAGGCTCCTTACAACCTGGCAGGAACCTGATAAATTATTCCCTTGGATGTCCCTTGAATCAAAGGGAGAGGAGGAGGAAATGCCTTGTAAAGAGTCACAAACCATCTGGTCTTACTGTAATAACAAAGATCAATATCTCTAAGAAAACAGACAGCATGTTTAAGGTGATGGAAAGGGAGAACAGTGTAAGGGAACATATGGAGAAACAAATCTGTGAAATACAAATGAACTCTGTGCTAGCAGACTCTGCCTTGAAAGAGTCTGGGCTGTTGATTGATGCTGAGCTGGCTGAGGCAAAAAACTTTAATCTTGAAACAGTTCTTACCTGCCCAAACTCATTCTGCTTGAATGGAGAGTGAACAGGGAAGGAGCAGGACTGGGGCTGTGCTGACATGAAGGGAGGAATTACCTTTAGTGACTGAGCCTAGGAGGGAGATTTCACTTCAAAGCAAATGAAATCTACCTCCAAACCCTAAATTTCAAGAGGGCTGTGGGATGAGGTGGGAACTGATAAAACAGATTGAGAGGAGGTTTATGGTGAGGACAGTAGGGAGGAGATCATAGAGTGGTACTCCTGGTCCAGGGTCTTACCTGGTGGCAAACCAAATGGCTTGTTTGCAGGTGCTTTTACTGAGCTCATGGTGTCTAAATAAGAGTGGAACTGGCCTGAAAATCTCACCCTACATCTGTAGTTTGGTCTCAGCTGTTGTGGAAGGATGAGGGATGGACTGTGCCTGAGGAGAAATGTTTTAAACTGAGCTGCCACGGAACAGAACTTACCTAGGGTGTCATTGTCCCCTTTTCCCCAGTGTAATGGTCTAAAGGACTCTTACTCTGAGCCCTGGGGTAGGTGGGAACATGAGGCACTGAGCTAACAGCTCTCTGCAAATATTGATGGGGTTAGTCTGCCCCTGGGACTTGTAGAGCAGCTCAAACCTCTTCCTGGAGTGAGTCACAGTGGCAGTTTGCACAAGTCCTTGTGTTCCCTCAGGTGAGAGAGAGGGTGAGAGCTGCAGCCCTGGCAGTAGGACATGTTCTCCCTGTTGTTATGACCCATTTCACCTGTGGCTCGGAATGCCAAGGGAGGGAACTCACAGGTAGGAAGGCTAAAAATGTGTGCCCAGGTGTGATTTCTCACACACTTCCTGCAGACAATGAGAACTGTGTGTAGGGTGAGAGTTTTCCTCTGAGCTGTCTAGGAGAACCTCCCTAAGCAATCCAGCCCAACCCCATGGATTTGTCAAGAACACTTCTACAAATATCATTTTTTTTTGACCAGAAGTTGTTCCTTTGGGTAAATAAAAGCTGATCCTGCAGTTTCTGAAGGAGACCTGGAGTTGCTCAAGAGACACTGTGTTCCCTGGGAAGGAAGAAGTGTTATGCAGAGCTGTGATTCACATCCATCACATGACTGCAGTGGCAGCATGGAAAAACCTTGGAGTTTCAACTGGGCAAGGACACTCAGTGCTCTGTGCTGAGAGCTCTTTGGGAAGATGGACAGTATTCCAGGCAAGCTGGAATTCCTTTCCCTGAGCTGTAGTACCTGTTGGGAGTGGAATACAGGTGTCTCCTCCCATGACCACGTTGCTTTGGCTTGAGACCTTTTGGTCACTGCCTGTTGTTGCTGAGCTGTAGAAATGCAACTCTCCTCGTTGAGGATGTGACCACCCTGTGCCAGGCAGATGTTCCTTCCCCAAACATTCTGCTTGGAAAACCACATGCTGTTCCCCGAGTTCTGCTCATCCCAGTGCACAAACAGGGAACAAAGAAGGGAACAGAGTTGCCTTTCAGATTGCAGAAGGGACAAAGAAGCCTCTGGTGATGTGTCAAAGCTTTGGAGCACTCTGAGGCCTGGAGATAACTAAGCTCATTGAAATGTAATTTGGTTTTTAATCTTGTTTTTCTCTGAGGCTGTTTAAAGTTTGTGGGGGTTGGTCTGGTTGTTTCAGCATGTGCAAATGAGAGGATTTAACGTGAGTACAGCACTTGGTGAGGAGAATTTTGCTGCTTGTTTGAAGTGTCTGTGGTGGAGCCTTTAGCCTTCTTAGTAGGGCCAGGGACAAAGAGGCTTTGCTAAGAAGGTAATAAAGCACAAGGCAGAGTTCCTGAAAGGACAGTCTTTAAACTTTGATGTTCTCCCATTCCAAGGTGCCTTCTTGAATGTGGTTTCACTTTCAAAACCTCCTAAGAAGAAAATTAGGCACAAGCTGCAAGGAGATGGGGAAAGCTTTCCAGAGAAGATGCTGTTCCAGCCTCTCCTGCAGATGCTTCTCTTGTGGTTTAATTACTTTACTTACTTTTGCAGAAATCTCCCAAGGTCAGCAAGAAACCTCCCCAAAGGTACAGCCACACACAGTGGGTGAGCAAGAACTTGGCTGAACATCATGATTTCCAGAGCATTCCTGACCACTTCCAGAGTAATCCCATTTGCTGTTGCTGCTCAGGGACTGTGCTGGTTCTTGTTCTGCATTTAGAGTTGTTAATTGTCCTGGGTTTAAGTGGTTTGTGTTTTGGGTAAGTTTGTGATCTGTTTTTAATAAGGCAAATGGAAGTTTCTGGGTTTTAGAAACATTTTGGGAATGGTTTGGAAGTGCAATTTAAATGGAAGTCTGTGCTTTGCATCCCTTGAACTGCAACCAAGCTCCTCACAGAGCAGGTCACACAAGAGGCAAAATGATGTGTTGGGTGTGAGGATATTTCACTGGTGGAAACTGGAAAATGGGCTTTGAAGTGGAAAAACTTGATCCTAAGTCTTGGCATTGAATCTCCTGCAGTGACTGGGATCCCTTCGGCCAACAGGAAGGTTTGGAGCTGTAAATCAGCTGTGGCTGCTGTTTTCCACCCCTGACAAAGGTTTGTGTTTGCTCTACAGTTGATTATTTTGCCCCTGTAGCAGGACAGGAAGAAGTGGCCTTGACAAGCAGGGAAGGTTTTTATCACTGTCCTAGATGTGCAGTGACTGAGACTTCAGGAGAAGCTGTTGATTGAATGGGTTTGGTTATGTTTTGTCTTGCTCTGTTGTTATTTTGGCCCTGAAAAGTTTGTCTTTTTTTTTTTTGATTGTTCTTGCTTGTTCCCTTTGTAACTTTTCTTGTAAATGTTTCATCCAATTTGCACTTGAGCACCTGTTAGTTGCAGTTTACTTTTCTCCTGTGTTTGAGGCTCTTCCTTCACTTGCCTTTCTGGGTGAGTCCAACAGCAGCTCCTGATCCCTGTCCTGCTTCCATGTCCTTCCTAACAGAGCATAGAAACTCTGAATTATTTGGAGTTGGATAGGTTCATCTTCAAAATGCTCTTCCCAGAGGTGCTGGCAGGGCCTTGTGATCCCTTTAGGTGTTTCAAGGTGGAACTTGGAGAGATTTTTGAGCTGCTTTTGCCTAATGTGATCCTAAAGAAATAAAGTAAGCACAACACTGATGTTCTTAGTGTTGTGGTTCGTACAGTTGATTGTTTTGCCCTTCCCTAGCCCCTGCAGCAGGACAGGAAGAAGTGGCTTTGACAAGCAGGGAAAGTTTATCACTGTCCTAGATGTGCAGTGACTGAGACACAGAATTCAAGTCATTTGTCCCAAGGATAAGCAGCAGAGCTTGGAGCAGAGTCTGGAATTGCCTGACTGCACTAACTCCTGGATAATAGAGCCTCCAAGCAAGGAAGTGATCCATGTGCAGAGATTTGGGGGTGGGTTGTGGGTGGTGTATGGCCAGTGTTAGGGTTTTATGTCAATAGCTGATCTTTTCCAGTGAATATCATGTATTTGATGCCTCTTGAGAGACTTTTACCTCTAAATTTTCTTGACAGTGAGCCTTGTGTAGGAAGGGAAGGGGAATTCCCTTGGCAGCATGGATTAGGAAGTGTGAAGGTTATTAGCACTTAGTGGTTGTTGTTTTTTAAACCAGTGAATCCAACATTAAGTTCTCTGAGAAAGGAATAGTTTACCTGCTGTGCAGGTCATGGAATCCCAGACTGGTTTGGATTGGAAAGGAACTTAAAACTCATCTGGTTCCACCCAGGGACACCTCCCACCAGTCCAGGTTGCATCCAACCTGGTCTGGAACACTCTCAGGGATGGAGCAGCCACAGCTTCTCTGGGCAACCTGTGCCAGTGTCTCAGCACCTCCCAGGGAAGTATTCCCTTCATGGTCTATGAAATCCTTCTCCTCCTAAAGCACATGATGGAGTTTGCTTCAAATCTCCGTGTTCCAGGCACTCATCAGCAGTGTTAGAGCAGGAAGAGAGCAGTAGGAAGACCACAGACAATCTGCTTCCTGTGCGGAAATTCAGAATTTTCCATGCTAACTGTCTTGATTTTGTTATGCATCTCTTTGTGAGCTTATTCTTCAGTGCCATACAGCAGCCAGGATGTTATTTATCTCAACCTTCTCTCACCACAAGCTTTCTGAAGCCACTTCTGCCCTGCTGGGAAGATGAAATTCTCACCAGGCAGCACCTGACCGTGACAACAAGGTGATGTTTGCACGGATGCTGTGGCTCAGACCAGCTCCCCTGTGCTGGGGGACCTCAGGCACCAACATGTTCCTCCTCCTCTCCATGTGTTTGTGTCTTTGGATGGAAAACTCTCACATGAATGAACACTGCCATGGAGCAGCTCTGCTCTTTGTGAAGGATTTAGGCTTCTGGGCAGCCTTATTGCTGAAAATTTGACTCTGCTGAATGGTTAGAGACACTGCAAGGGGGAGGGAGGGAGGGATTGTGTGTTAAGCCTTTCGTGGAGGGATGTTCTGTGTGTTTGCTGCTAGAGTGTAGCCAAAGGCTCTGCTGATTATTTCTGCTGTGGTAGAATCCAGTGGCATGAAAAAAAGGCTGGAAGAGGCTGTTTTGTGCCAGCCCTGCATGAGCTCTGTGATGAAATGTCTTACAATTAAACATTTAATAGCATTCAGCAATGTGTTGCAGTCAGGCAGCAGCAGCTGGAGAACAACAAGCCTGAAATTAAACTGTGTGGTTTGTTTGCTTTTTTTCCTGCCTCCTTCACAAACTATTTCCCTACTTCAGTGCTGTCAAGAAGAAGAAATTATATCCTGAAACAAGAAAGAGAGGAAGGTGATAATATTCTACCTTTGATTGAGAGGATGTCTAGTGCCATACAGGTGTATCCTCTGCAGAGCAGGTCTGGGGGTTATAAATGGGTTTGATTTAGCAGCTAGTGGCACTAAGTGAGGAGTTTTGATAGTCAGAAAGGACAAGGATGTGCTACAAAGTGTCAAATGGCATCGTGGGGCTCTCTTGTTATTGCCACTCCATGGCTCTGCATCCAGAGTGTTCAGGTTCCAAGGAAAAAAGATGACTTTTCTGGCTGCCAACTCTGCTACCTCCATCTGGGATCTCAAATTCAAGCTGTGTCTTTCCTGGCTCTGTCACTAATAATAAAGATTCTTCATTTGGAAGTTGGTTACACAAAATTGATGCTGATGCCTGAGCTGCAAGAGAATCCAGTGTGGGCTGAAGCACCAACGAGAAGGAGCAGCATCATTTTAATCCATAGGGTCATCAGACAAGTTAATAGGCAGCAGATTTGTGGAGGAAACAGAAGATATTTTAGCATAACAAGCATGTTGATCACACAGCTTTATAACAAACACTGATTGAATATGGTCAGCTTAGGCTTCTGTTTCCAGACTAGGCAGTAATAGCTCATTACGTGTCGTTAGGAAGCTTTGCTGCAAAAATCTGGGGAAATTCCATTTGGTGGAACATATGGTGCCATCTTCAAGCCTCTCCTTGGGAAGTGCAGCCTGACTCTTCGCTCAATGAAGTGCCATATTTTTGTCAGCACAATGGCTGTGCAGCTGTGACATAAACTCTTGAGTGATGTAACCTTTCGTGTCTCTGGCAAACACTGGCATTAGCAGCCTGTTCCTCTCCATTTGCATCTCCTCCACAAAGTCATTGCCAGCTGAGATTATACTAACACTTTCCTGCGTGTAGGTGTTTCCTCCTTGGATTCTATTGAACTGTCAAGGAATAAAATGCCTCATTTTCTCATTTTCCTTCGAGGAGACAGAGCACAGAGCTTGTGGCAGTGCCTGTTGTACCGAGGGAGGTGGTGAGAAGTGGCTGGTGCAGTGTTGTGAGCTGGAAGGACATACTGTGCAGGATTGTTTGCTCCACACTTCCTCCCGCGGCTCCGTTTTTCCCCAACTCCTGGGGGAGGAATATATTGGCTAAATTGTACTTGGAGGCATAATATTACAGTGCTGGGAAGGAGGGAGGCAAAGTGGGTGCTTCACTTTAAACACAGCCTGAGTGTGTTGGCACAGGGTTCTGTTTGCAGCTCTTTGCTCCTCTTGTGCCCTCGGTCTCTGCTCAGTTGATTCCTGGAGTTCCATGGGATCAATCCCAGGGGTTGCTGCTTCCCTTTGCTTTGGAGATCAGCAGGGAATCAGCACTTGCAGGGCTCTCTGGGCTCCCTGTCATGCCAGCCCACTCCCACTTGCTGCTTTTTGGTATTTATTGAAACCTCCTTTTTCCAGCTCCTGCTTTCAACAATGAGTCAAAATCAGCAGTTAGGGGGAAAAAAAAACACGTGGGGAAACGTGGGTGGCCTTGAGGGGATGTTCTGCTGTGGCCCAGCATGACTTCCCTCAGGGTGGTTTGGGTTTCTTTTTTCCTTCATCTCTTCCCTTTCTTTACTGTAAAACACCTGAGGATTAGCTTTGGGCAGCTGGGGATGGAATGAGGTCTCTCCTCTCAAGATGGGTTTGAGCTCACACAGACCTGGAGCCTCACTGGTGTCTGACTCTCATGGGTTACACTGATTTGAGACCAAAACAGCAGCTAAAGCTTTGATGTTTATGACCCTTAGAAAAGTAGGATTTTAATGAACTTTCTTCTCCTATAATGGGAAAACTTTTCCCTAAAGTGTGGACTTACTACATCCCTTCAGAGTTGCTGGAAACACCTCCTGGAAGAGACTCACTCATGCTGGATATCCTGGAGTCTCTCTCTGAGGAGCTGAGTTGCTTCCAGTCTACATTTGGTTCTTCTCACTGATGTTATCATTGCCTTCACCTTCAGCCCTGCAATTAAGGGACATCATGATGACCCTGGTGCCTCCTGCCACATCGTGGTGTGAACACTGAACTCTGTTGCACTTCCATTCTGTTCTACCAAGGAAAGAAATAGCTGAAACCTGTTTCTAGGGAACAACAACAGTGAAAAATGGACTATGGTCTGAACTCCCAGGGACAATTGCCTTGAAAGACAGACACAACCCTCCAACCTCCAAATTGCCAGACTGGATTTCCTCATGAGCACGTCCTGAGTGCTGCTTGCTTGGCTCTCTGCTCCAGGATTAGGAGAGAGCATCTCCCTTATAATTTTGCACATGCTGTACCATCTGTCCTAAATCTTCCCTTTATAGGGCTGTGGATTCCAAGTGCTATTTCTTAGGAGATAACAGACATGCCTGAAGGATTTTGCTAGGTATGACTCTGCTGCTAATTATGGTGCAGGTTTGGTTTTTGGTTTTTTTTTGGTCCTGTAACCAGTGAACTCTGAACCTTTCTGGGTTTCTACACCCAGAGGCATTGAGCAAACATGTTGTAGTCCCTGGGAAACACAGAGGGAGTCCCTGTGTCCTGTGGTGTGTGTTCTGCTCCATGTAGGTGAGTATGAAATTTTTGAATTCAGACATTACAAGGACACAGGAGATGCCTTTAATCTTTTATTGTACATTATAAAATGTTTATTGCTCTGTCTGTATCAGAGGTGTTGACCTCTCCCTCTTGGTGATGGAGGAATATGTACTGGCAAAGGATCCACTGCAGAGACCTTTGGGGTTGGCCTGTCTTCTAAAACCAGCACAAGGGAAGGCCTTGCTTGTTCACCAACACATCTGCAAGGAGAATTCCCAGTGCCTTTCTCCCAAACCAGCTCTTTTTGGAAAGGCTGGTGGCAGTGGGAGAGGAGAGATAGCTGAACTCCTTCCTGCCAGCCTGTTCCTTTGCAGGGATTTCTAACCCAGGCTCAGCCAAGTGCAGGTTTGTTGTAACAACATCCAAATCCTACTCAGGCCAACCTGTCTTGGTGTCTGATGGAACAAGTAGGATCCTGCCTCATCCCCTAGTGCATATGGAGTGGTCTCGTGGAGTAGTTAAACAAATACAGATACCCCATGGCACACGACAAAGAGTAAATCTTTTTCATGTGATGCTCTTGCACCTACCAACTTCCAGAGCACCAGCAAGCCCAGGGATCCTGTCAGCTTACAAACACAGTAAGAGGGAGGAGAACCCTTTCCCAGCCATCCTCATCTTTTTGGGGAAGGACTGTCTCCAGCAGAGATCTGCCATTCCAACCTCACGGGAACAGCACAGACAGGAGGTGTCAGGAGAACCAGCCCTTCCCACAGGAACCCTATGAAAAGAAGCAATTTAAGAACTTAAGCCCTCAGAAAAAGGTCCCTCAGGCAAGAGCCTTCCACAACCAGCAGCTCTTACCCCTGGAACCTTTGCATAGCAACCAATATCATCAGTATTTTGTCTTTTTTTTTTTTTTTTTTTTTTTTTTTGCTGACTGGCTACATTTTTATGGACCTTTTCTCACCCTGCTGGTGGACTCAGGCCCAGCTGAAAACACCATGAAGACAAATGGTTGAAATTTATCCTGGAAGCTCAATAACAGCTTCTGGTGTCCCCTCATGTTGGTGTGTGCCTCAGTGTTCCCCAGTTTGCTGAGGTGAAGAGCACCAGTGTGAGCTAGGAGAGACAGCAACAGTGGGGGATGTGCTG
>NW_008685185.1:7611-14733 GCF_000695815.1 Acanthisitta chloris | reverse complement strand
GGAGTGTCAGTGCCTGATCCCATGGGAATCCTGTCAGGATGGAGTGACAGTGAGATCAAATAATAGGACAAAACCTTGGACATTCCCAAAGACAGGAAAACTGTCCCAGAAGACGGAGTGTGAGTGTGGAAAGGAGTGTGTGAGACACTGCTCCAGCCCAGGTGATTTTTGAGTCCGGAATCACCAGCAGCACCTGTCTCCCTGATGCTTTTCCATCTTCACTGTTTGGGTTTCAGGGTTTGCTTGGTTTTTTTGCAGGAGTTTCCTTTCTGGCCAGATGTTTTGCAGAACACAGACAAGGAGGTGGATGCCAGCAAAGTGACAGTCACTAGGTCTCTCTGCAAATTACTCCGACAATATTTCACCTCCCCAGTCATCACGGCTCAGGCAGGAAGTGAGAGTGAGGGATGGAGTCCATCGAGTAGGTGACAGGCTGTCATGCTTCAATGATGTTCACTGAGGGCTTGTTTTTTGGATACTAGGAGAGAAGACAAAGGAAAACAGTGAGAAAGCACATCAGGGATCAGTGCAATGTGCTGGTCAGTTTTGGTGAAAAGTCTCGTTCCATCCACACATGATGCTGAAAAAAGGAGCTCAGGTGAGGCTTTAGGGTTGTGTGTTCATCACTCTTTGCTTCTGAATGGGCATAAATTAGGGAGCTGTTTAAAATACTGAGTCAATGTGAACCGTGGGGCTGTGCCAGAGTGAACAGGAACCCGAGGAAGTTAAACTAATTGAAAGAAGTTAGTATAAATTACAGGCTTGAGCCTGTTTGCACTATGGCAAACCTTTAACATCATGTTAAATGCTGCTGCTGGTTAACTCTTGGGCTAATTACAAGAGCAACATCCTCTTTGCCACGTGCCACCCTAGGGCTGCTGTGGAAGGAATCAAGGAACTCCTTTTTCTTCCAGAGATGTTCAGATAATTCAGCAATGTGGGTTGAAATTGTTTTTCTGTTGGCTGATCTGGAGGTAGGAATGAAGTGCTGCTCTCCTGATCCATCTGAGAGGCTCAGAGCACTAATCAAGCCATGGTACCTGCATGTGTGGGTGTGGAGGGTGTTCCTTTTCTGCATCCCAGCCAGAGGGAGGAGGCTGGAGGGAGGATGCAGGTCAAAGGAGGTGATTCTCCCCCTTGTCAGGCCCCACCTGGAACACTGCATAGTTCTGGTGTCCCTGACATGAGAAGGACATGGAACTGTTGGAGCAAGTCCAGAGGAGGCCATGAAGCTGCTAGGAGGACTGGGGCATCTCCCCTGTGAGGACAGGCTGAGGGAGTTGGGGCTGTTCAGCCTGGAGAAGAGAAGGTTGTGTGGAGACCTCAGAGCAACTTCTCAATATCTGAAGGGCCTACAAGGAGCTGGAGTGTGCATCAGGAACTTGAGCGACAGGACAACGAGCAGTGGGGGTAAATTCACAGAGTGGAAATTTAAGGTAGATATTAGGACAAAATTCTTCCTTGTGAGGATGCTGAGACACTGGCACAGGTTGCCCAGGGAGGCTGTGGCTGCCCCAACCCTGGCAGTGTTCATTCCAGGTTGGATAGGGTTGGGAACAACCTGCTCTGGTGAGATATGTCCCTGCCCGGGGCAGGGGGGTGGGGCTGGATGATCTCTGAGCTCCATTCCAACCCCTTAACACTTATGCTGGGGCTGTTGGGGGTAATTCAGGGGATGCCCAGCTGGTGGCTGCCCGTGCCTGTCCCCAGGCTGTGCTCTCACCTTGCTGCGCAGGAGCCCTCCGCTCTGGTGCTCGGGAGTGCTGTTCTCCGAGGCACTCTTGGCTTTCTCCTTGCTGTTGTTTGGCTCATTATCCTTGATGATATCGTACTGTCTGCAGAACAGGGCGATCACCCCTGACAGGAGAAAGCGTTTAGTGATCACACAAATGAGCTCAGCCCCAGAGCCTGCAGAGATCAGAGATCTCTCCTGGCTGGCTCTGAGCCTCCTGCTAGAGATCTCAGCCTTAACAATCCCTCCTAAGGGTCGTTTTTTAACATCAGCCATGTAGCCCTCTGGCTCTTTCCTTTCCTCATTCCATGCTAAACTAGTTAGACAGGAGGACAGAAGATGAATTCTATTCCAACTTCCCTGTTATTAAATGGGACAAGTGTTTTAAGCCCTGTGCTTGGATCACAACCCACACCAACCCTGTGGTGCAATGGGATCTTTGCTTTGCAAACACTCCTGGAATTTCTGGTTAGTGCTAATGTGTCCTCTGATCTCTGTCCTCTGGGGGAGGGAGAAGGAGCTGGAGGATGAGAGGCAGGTACTGCACCTCCTTGTGTGCCAGCAGCAGGACAACACCTCCAAACGTGCAACAGCGACAGCAGCACAAGCTGCAAGTGGAAATTTCCTCCCACACACACAAACAGGCACACGGAGGGGAAAACAGGGGCAGCCCTGGCACGTCAGATGACTGCAAATGTTTGCCTCACAAGCTTTTAGGTGATGTTTTTTCCAAATAACTTCTCTGCAGATTCCAAACCCGGAGGTTAAGTAGATCCAGACAGATGCTGCTTTATCTCCTTATTGAAAAATACTCCTTAACAGCACAAACTTCTACCAGATCATCATAAACTGCTCTGTAAAATGAGCTGTTGCTCTGGCAGCTGCCCCGAGGCATTGCTGCTCAGCACAGTGGTCCAGATTCTTACGTGGATATGGGGACAAAAGGCTGATCCTGGGAGAAGAGGTGTTAGCATCTGCCACAGGATCACAAAGGAGCAAAGTGCCATGAACAGCACAGCACAAGAGCTCAGGGCTTGGCTCAGCGCAGAGCCTTGGGCACAGGCTGGTTCCAGTCTGGATTTGCTCAGACATTGTCACACAGAGCAGGTTAAGAGGTGGAAAGAGGATTTTGTATATTGAGACTTTGTCAGAATTGCTGGATGTAAAGAGATTCTCCTCCCACTCCTTTCCTTTGTAAATGGAAGTCATCTGTCTGGAAGGGAAATTGTGGGATTAGCAAATTCTTTGTTCTGAGCTGATCTGAGTTTCAGATTATTCTACGGCAGGAGATGAATCAGTTGTTCAGTTGCTCCGTGTAATTATTCAGGATTCTTTTTACTGGCAGGGCATTTTAGTTTGGATGTGCACAACTAAAACTTGACACAAATGCTGAAAAAATCAGGGACTAGAGGGTTGGAAATCTTTGAAGTTCATTTAGGTTTTCCTGTGGTGATTGTCATAATTGCTCTCCAGTCTCAGGAGGTGCAAATGAAGGCAAAACCAAGATTAGACATGGATCTGATTCCCAGTCACCTGGATTCACTCCTAAAACTCCTTGCAGAGCTGTACAGGACACAGTTAATCCCTCCCTCCCCCTCTGTGATGAGGAAAATTGTGTGTGGAAAAGTGGTTTGCATGGGACAAGAGGACTAACCACTGAGTGCCAAAGGTTGTCTGTTATGGATCACAGATTTATCCTGCTGCTAATTTCCTTCCTGCCCAGTTCCTTGGGTCACCTGAGCCATTCCCCTTGGGCAATGTGCTCTGGGACTCACAGGGAACAAAGGTGGGATTCAAGAATGTTTTCCAGGCAGTCAGGGAATGCTGGAGCTCTGCATAGAAAACAAACCTGTGCAGGTTTATTTCCCTTTAACTCTTGAGTGTAATTCCCAAATGGAATGAGCTGAAGGGTTGGCTACAGCCCCCTCAGGCACACTGAGCAGGAGTCAGGCATTTCCCTTTCTCTTTTATCCAGCTTAAAACACAAGTGAGATCTCTCACAACTTGCTCTAAGGTTTGTTGGCACATGCTGCCAAACTCCTGTTGGAAAACTCTCGGTTCTCTTTGGAAATTTAATGTCCCTAGTATAGAAAGTCCTAGGGAATTGGGTCAATCAAGGCCATGACCTACTCCTGATGGACCAGATCAGACCCTGATTCACCTGCTTTGGGCACTGCCCAAGCTGAGATGCCCTTAGAGCTGAGTTCTCCCTACTCTGTGGGATGAAGGGTTTCTTTTCAGGTCTCTCCATGATTACACATGCCAACCAAGCCAGCCAGACTCCCTAGGGATATTTCATGGATATTACATGCTTTTGATGGAGGGATGGAACTGACCTGCCCACATAAACAACACCACCACAATGATGAGGATTTCCCCTGCTCGAAGCTGTTGGTGGTTCTTCGCCATCTCCTTCATTGTCACCTCATCTGCACAGGGGGAAAGAGACACCATGAAACTGAACCCACAGCTCAGGCTGCACAGGGCACTGGCCAAAATCTTCAGTGTGGCAGGGAGGGAGTCCTCACCCCGACAGGGCAGGGATGGCATGGGATATTGGGAAGGAATCCTTCCCTGTGAGCTGCTGAGGCTCTGGCACAAGTTGTGGCTGCTCCATCCCTGGAAGTGTTCAAGACCAGGTTGGATGGGGCTTGGAGCAACCTGGGCTAGTGGACAGTGTCCCTGCCCATAGCAGGGGGTGGGACTGGATAATCCTTGAGGTCCTTTCCAACCCAAACCATTCCATGATTCTATGATTCATTCTGTGGTTCTCTGACAACCTGAGGAGTTGGGACAAGGGAGGAGCAGTGAGACAGGATCAACAGGCAACTGTCACAGAGGAGCTAGCACAGGGTAAGGCCACATGTTATCTGTCCCCGTGGCAGCTCACTCTGCTGTCCCTGGCCCTGTTAGTGCTGTCTGTGCCTGTCACAAAGCTTTGCATGCTCCAGCAGTTCCACCTCTGGTGCGTTGGAGCCTGACAGGATATTTTCCAGTGGAGCCCTGGGATTCAGAAACAAGCAGAGCCTTTTTGCAGGGCATAATTCACCTCCTTGGCTTCGAAACAGTAAGAAGATTAGAGTTCAGGCCCCCAGGAAGGGAGCAGTGCTCCTTTCAGTGCTTTCAGACGAACAGCAGTTCAGGATTTACAGCCACTGAATCATTTTAATAGAGTCAAGAACTCACAACATCTTTGGAACCACAGCCAAAAGTCCTGCAACAGGCCATGTCCTCAGCAGGCAGTGTCCCCCACATCCCTGAACTCTCAGGCCCTTTGCCTAGCAGGGATTCTTCCTGACAGAAAACCTTCAAGTCTGGTTTGGCTTGAGAGGAACAACTGAAGGAGTTGCCAGTGAGGAAGTGGCTGATTTCCTCCATGAGGATACTCAGAACCCAACTGGACGTGATCATGGATAACTTGCTGGAGTTGACCCTGCCTGAGTAGGGGTTTGGATCTCAAGAGGTCCTTTCCAGCCTCAGCTTTCTGTGATTTGGCAGAAATCTTTTGGCTTGGAAGAAAATTGGAAGCATCTGGGTGCTTTTTTTCCTTGCTACCCTGGAATCCAAACACAGGAGGCTCCATGAATCCCTCCAAACACCCTGTGAGCACAGTGGTGTGCCCAGTGCCATGCAGGGGGCTGGTTCCACATGAGCTCACAGGCTGCTCAGGAATTCCACCTGGCATTCTCCACTTTCTCCACTCTTGGAAACCTTCTCCTCCTCACTTTGCCTCATCCGAAACAGGAGGAAGGAGCAACCAACCTTCTGCAGCATCTCCCTGTCACCCTGTGCTCTCTCAGCCTTGTCTGCTGGGTACCCTCAGTGCATCCTGCCTGTCCCTGTGAGGCTGGGAGAGGACACAGCCCTGTGTGTGTTTCCTCACTGCACAAGATGCTCCTTCCTCTCTGCAGAGCCCTGCACTGCCTGAGCATCCCAGGGGCCACACAGGAACTCACCCCACACTTGCCTTTATTTTTAGAGGCTAGTTTCTCAGCTTCCCTGGGGGTCTTGAAGAGGACTGGCTCACTGGCAGGGCTCTGGCCTTGGATGCTGATGGACTGGACATGCACAATGTACTCAGTGTCCTCCTCTAGGTCCCAGAGGGCACAGGAGCGGGTGGTGGTGTTCACCTCCTGGATGAAGCGCAGCATCCGCACGTCCTTCTTCTGGAAGCCGAGAGAGGAGAGCACAGAGTGGTGGAGAGGCCTCCTGTGTGCACTGCTGTCACCTAAGGCCACTGCTTCCTGCCCTGTCCACCACGGGCACAGAGGCTGTTGGGCCCTTTCCTCTCTGCAGCCACCAACACACCAAGTGCTGCTGCAAAGAGGACAAAGAGCAAAGCATCCTCCAGGACCGTGAGGGACAGGATGAGAAGGAATGGGCTTAAACTGCAGCAAAAGAGCTTGGAAACTGAGGGGACCTGGGGTGAAGATGAACATGATTGAAAGTGGGTGAGTCTTGGCATCATACCTGCTGGGAAATTGCAAATCCAATGACAACTTCATCTTCCAGAACATCCCAAGTCACAACGGCTGAGTTGGCTTTCAGGTGTTTGACTGTGACATTAACTGGAGCCGATGGGCTGTCTGCAAGGAGGGAGAGCAGAGCCTTTACAGGGGTAGGAAACAGAGCAAGGGCAAGGAAGGGAGTGAAAAAAGACCTTCCTCAGGGTCCTTCCTGCATTTGGTTCTGGATACAGGACCTGGAAATTGTGGTCTCAATTCCCAGTGAGGTTCTAGGAGATCTCTGCTGAGAGTATGAGTTGCATTAGACACAGGTTCAAACTGAAAGAGGGGAAATTTGGGTTAGAGAGGTGGAAAACATTCCTCCCTGTGAGGTGCTGAGGCACTGGCACAGAGCAGCTGTGGCTGCTCCGTCCCTGGGAATGTTCCAGGCCAGGCTGGATGGGGCTTGGAGCCACCTGGGCTGGTGGGAGGTGTCCCTGCCCATGGCAGAAGGTGAAACTGGATGAGCTTTAAAGTCCCTCTAGCCCAAACCATTCCACGTGTGAAATAACTGACCCTTGGGAAGTTTCTGTGGGAGCACAGCAGAGCACTGAGCAGCTCATCCCTCCCAGCCACGCACCACATTTTCCCTGTTGTCTGCTCTTAGGCTGTGACAGTGGCAGCTGGGAGGGAATGCAAACTCTGCCTTGCAAGTCTGCACACACAATGCTTTGATGAGCACTCAGGAGCTTTGAAATGCAAGAGGAGTAACCAGGAGTGTTTCCTTTGCTTTTCCCTCTTAGTCTGACAGGAGATGCTTTACACACAATTCTGTGGCTGATGTCGGAGGACGTCCAACATCCATCCACTTCCAGCTGCCAGGACATTGGCACTATGGACAGAGTGATGTGAAAGGGCAGGCCAGGAAAGCAGTAGCCTGAGGCT
>NW_008685185.1:0-7575 GCF_000695815.1 Acanthisitta chloris | reverse complement strand
GAGCCTCCAGCAGGATGGCTCTGTGCAGCTGCCAGCCTTGCTGGGCTCCTGCTCACCCTCCCTGCTCTTCCCAAGGGAGCTGCACAGTCCAAAGCCCTTCCTGGCACCTCAGAGGGAGGTTTTACCCTGTGGGCTTGGCACAGCCATTTCCAGCTGGACTCTGTTCCCTCTCCCCTGGTCACATTTCATTCACAATCTCCAGCTTGTGCCTCAAACCCAAAGCAGTAAATGGTCTGAGTGACCCCAGAAGGTCAGGAGGGTGAGGAAGAGTCACTTTTTTCTGAGTTTTGTAAACGAAACAATGCTTTCCTTGCACTGCAGAGCCTCTTTGGGACTGGGGCTGAGGTCACCAGGGCAGGAGGGATGCACATGTGCATGTCTCCAGTAACACTTGGTGGATTTATGGCCAGTCCCAGGCGTCTGCATGGGGCTGAAAATACTCAAGCCGTAGTGTCAGTGTCTCTGAACAACTGACATCACTCCTTCCCCTGGGAACAGAGGAATAACAGGAGCACAAAATTCCCCAGCTGAAGGTCAGGGCTGATCTACACTTAGCAGAGTGATGACCTTATTGCTTCCACACCAGTGAGACCTTGAGGAATTTGATGTCTGGACAAACCATTTGACTCAGATTGATTCTAATGAGTCCTTCAGTGAGCAAAAAACAGAGGCTAAATCCACACAAATTTGGGATGTGAGGAGGAGCAGCAAATGATTGTGATCTCCAGGATTTCACAGGGATGTGTCATTCCCCTCTGGAGTAGGTGATGGAGTTTGTGTTGACCCAGAGCATTCCCCTCTCTCAGGAGTTGGCCCTCACTCATGGAATGAGCAGTGGAAAATGGAAATACTCATCATCCTCATCCTAAGTGAGGACAGCAGGGCCAAGGACACGCTGAGGAAGGAGATGGATCATCCTCCCCAGCCTGAACACCAGTCCCTTCCAGATCCAACTCCCTGCTCTGCCACAGGGAAGGGACGTGGGGCTGCAGCTCCTCACCTTCCCCCGTGACTGAGCCAACAGGAGTCAAGTCTAATTTTAGGAAGGGGCAGTCAGCAGACAGGAATGTGCACGGGGAAGGTCTGTGAGTCATGCCTGGTGAATTTGCTGGAACATACGGAGGACATGACGGAGTTGAGGGATGGGAGACAAAACAGTCTCCAGCTGCAGCCAAGCACTTGGCCCTGCTCAGCTGCACAGTTAAATCCCAGCGTGGTTGTCTTCCCTGGATATTTTTAGGAGCTCTGTTTTTTTTAAGAGCTACCACTGATTTACCCATCTTAAGCTGAGGAGGCCTTTGAAAAGAGATGAATTAACCCCACAGGAACAGAGAGCGGGGAAAAAAAAAGCTGGGAAAAGGGATCATACTGCACACTTTGAGTCCCCTTTGAAATTTGTGACCTTGAGGGAGGCACAGCATAAAAAGTGTCTTGAGTTTCCTGGTGGCAGAAAACGTGGGGGAGTTGGGAAGACCTAAAAAAGCTGGAGGAGAGCAAACAACCCCTCTGGGAAGTGGTGAGAGAGGGTGGAGGGCTGCGAGGCAGGAGGGAAATGCTCAGCAAAGCTGCAACCAGAGCTCAAAGCCTGCAAAGTTGGGCTCTGGATTGAGGCAGGAGAGAAATGAGCTGGTGTGGGTGGTCAGGAGCATTCTAGAACTCCCCTTGGAAGGAATACCTGGGAGAGACACAGACTGGTTGGAGTCAGCAGCTCTGAAATGTAGGACAGCAGATCCGAGTGTGCCTTTCCTTGCACTGCCACAGGTTAGGAGAAGCTGCACAGAAATCAGTGGTGTCAAAGCAGCATCAAAGCAATATGAAAAGAGAATTAATCAGTGTCTGACAGAAATACAAACCCAGGAAAATGAGTTTCCTGCTCCCAGAGCAGAGGGAATAATTTGGAACCAAAATTCTCCACCGTGAGGATGCTTTTGTCTCTGCTCCCAGGAGATGCCTGATGAGCTCATGACTTCCTAAAATCTGAACGCTGTTCCAAGACATTCCACATGACTTTGGCTCCCTGGGCCTGTTGCAGCTCTTGGCAGTGCCAGGCTGGCTGAGGTCAAGCAGGGAAGGTGGAATTGCTGTTCTCAGCTGGCTGCAGGGGGTTGGCAGCTCCAGCAGAACCTTGAGGTGCCAAATCCAAGTGTTTGCTTCCTCCTAGAGTCATGTGCAACTCCTGGAAACTTTGCCTGTGGCAGTCAGGGTGTGCTGGGAGTGGGCACAGAGGCTGCAGGGATAGCAGGGAATGTGCTGTGGATCAAATCTTTCTCGTGTGTGTTTACTCCAGAGCCGCTGAGGACAGCACATCCCCTGTCTGGTCCCCAAGGGATCCATATGGTACAAGATTCCTGGTTTAGCAGTTTAGCTCCATCCCAGCACAGAAGCTGTGATGTCTGCCGGAGCAAATCCCACATTGCAAACTGGCAGAGGATTTGTTTGGCCAAACTGGGATGAGAAGCTCCTCCTGTTCTCATGCCAGCAGAAGTTGCCTCCCCTTCTAAGGGGAAGCCCTGATGATTCAAGATGAAATCAGGACTTTTACACGGGAACAGCAGCTCCAGAACTGGTAATTCTAACATCCTCTCTTGTTTCCTTCCCACAGAATCCACAGCCTCTCATCCCCCAGGGCTGTGTGTCCCAGCCCTCTCTCCTTTCTCCCTACCCAAGGCCCTTTTGGCAGGAGTGGGTCGGAGCCAGCACTGCACAGCAAGGAGACATGAGCCCTGGAGATTGTCCCTGATTCCCTCCTGATGCTGAGAACCTTCTCAGTGTTCATTAAACGTGTTCTTCATTATTTGTGGGCTTTAATTTGAGAGAGACACCCACACACTCACTTTACAGCCCTGGGCTGGCTCCTCCCCGGCTTCATTATCTGCACAGCAGGGAGAGGAGACCTCCTGCTTCCTTCTGTTGGCTTCACCGTGGGAGCTCTGGTGTGGATGGGATGGGTGGGGGAAAGAGCAGGGAGAAGGTTTGTCACCTGCTGTCACCTGGGAAGGTGGGAATGCTGATTGGGAGTGGTGGGGTGAGAAAAGGGGGTGCCCATGACCCCAAGGTGTCTTGGCTGGCACTTGGAGGATCACAGGGAAGTACGTGGGACACAAAAGCATCACTGGAAGATGCTTGGAGCTCCTGGGTGCTCTGCCACATCCTTCTCTTGAATCCACTCTCAATTTGCACCTTCCACCGTGAGCTGGGAGTGAGCAGCAGCTTCTGCCCTTAGCCCTGCAGCTCCAGGGAGTCACTGTTCAGAGGCAAAGGTGGAATCTATGGAAACATCACCCCCTTGGGGGTCACCTCTGGTCACCTCAGGCCAGCCCAGTGCTGTGGTCAGGCTACAGCCTTGGAATTAGATGTATTCCTGGATTTATCTCCCCAGCCAAGGGCTCAGCCTAGCCCCAGAACTTCCTTCTGAATTCAGCTCTCTTGGAAACTCCATCCACTTGGAGGTGCCTGGAATTGCTTCCTGAGGCTCTGCTGAAGTCCCAGCATTTTCCAGTTCAGTTAGCTCCTCTCCCAGGCAGCAGCTTCCCTGCTGGGAAGGGCTCAGCTGCTTCACAGCCCCAGGGACATGGTCCCTTGAGCTGAGGACCTGCTGAGGCTCTGGAGCAGCTCATTCCACGCTATCCACCTGCCAGCTGTGTGCCCTTTCCTGCAGGACACTCAGAATGGCAGCCTTAAATCCCACTAGCTCTTTATTCCTCCACCTTCCCTGTGGATGGAAGGACACAACCTGCAAGGAGAAGGAGCATCCATAAGCTTGGTGTGATGTTTTCAGCTGGCACTGCCACACATTCCCTGAGTATGGATACACACAAACCTGCTTTCCCTGCCTCTCTGAGCCTTTCTGTGCTCTCCCAGCATGGATCCCCTCAGTGGATAACATTGCTTGGGGTGTGTAAGAAAGGCTGGAATGCCATTCAGCATTCCCAAGGGTTTTAAAGAAGGGAGCCCCAGGGGAGTGCGTGGGAGCAGGGCCCATCCCACTCCTGGCTCCATGGGAAATGTGGCTGATTGCTAAGCTCTGGCACTTTCAAAGAGCAGAAAGACCCAACTGGTGGCTGTTCAGCCTGGGAAAAAGGCAATTATTCCCTGCTGACCACCCACTTCCCTGTAAAAATGGGATATTAATAGGCCCAGCCCCCTCCTACCCACCCCTCAGCTCCATTGCTATTCCCCAGGGAGCAGGTGCCCAAATGTGCACCAAATTCCACCAAATGTGGGAGTGCTGTCAGGGAGGATGGAGCCTTGGAGGGAGCACAGAGACATTAACCATGTCAAACTTGGCCATCAGGAATTCCTCAGGGCAGAAGGAAAGGATATTTCTACTCTGGAGAATCCCATGCTGCCAGACCTTGGGCTCTGAGTCCCAAATCCAGGCAGGATCCACTCAGGTCTCCCCAAAACCACCACTTGGGTTTTTATGCTGCCAACCCTGAGCAGAGCCATTGCCATCATGGTATGTTCTATCCAGGACCCAAACTTCCATGGAGAACTGGGTGCCAGGGGCTTTTCCAGCTCCTCTCAGCCCACACCTCTGTGATACAAGAGGCAAATGGGGTGATCAATCCCAGGAGTTTCCTGGACATTGCTGGATGCAGTACCAGAACTCTCTCAGGAGTTTGCTGTTTGCTCCTGACCCAGCTCTGCTCTTGAATCCCACTTTTTCCTGCACACACAAAGATCTGCAGCTTCACTGCTCAATAAATTTCTTCCTCTAACTGAATTAGGTTTGATTCAGGCCTTAATTTGGCCTCTGGGCACTTCATAAACCAAGAGGGGTTTATTCAGCATTCAGTTCCCAAAGGATGAGGCTGAATCCAGTATCTGCAAATGGATGGCACTGCATGGAGGATCCTGCCATGGTCTGCAAACACTTCCCTAGGAGGAATCTCCCTTTTCTGCAGGTATATTCCCAGCAGGAGACAGAGTTTGGAAGCAGTTGGCACAACCTTGGCTGCTTTGCACAGCAACATCCCTGCTGAGAGGCTGACACCGAGGTTAGGAACCTCCACATTCCAATTAAATCTCTCCTACGCTGAGTGCAGAAATCAATAAAGTGCTTACGCCAAGGCCAGGAATCTCCACAGGATGGAGGGAAAGGGATGGAATGGGCTGAGTTGCTGTTTCCAAACTGCTGCCAGACCCATCGCTGCTCCCTGTGTGTGCTGAGCTTAGCACTCACTCTGATCCTGCCAGGGGTGAGCTCAGCTCCCTGAACTCAGGGGAGCAGCTGAGCACATCCAGCTCTGCACAGGTTGGGAATCAGCACCTGGAGTTGTCACCTTTGCTTTGCTCTCCTTCCCCTGTGAGGTTGCCTGGGGAGAGGGTGAGGATGAAGTCTCACCTCAGCAGAGGAGGAGGAGGTTGGTTTTCAGTGTGGTTTGAGGTGTAATGACACACTCCAGACCTCAGCAGCGACCAGAATTCAGCCAGGTGGGTTTGGCCCCTGTTTGGGCAGCAGAGATGAGGGAGCTGTTAAGGGGCTCCTCAAATTGGAGGCCTGTCCAGGTGCTGAGAGCTGGATGGAGCCCAGAGCTGTGCTGGCCTGGGAGGTTTTACCTCCACCTGGGCAGTGTGTCACCTCTCCCCTCCATCTCACAAAGTAAAACTGAACTGAGGTGCTCTCTGGACCAGCACCTTGCAGGGATGCTCTTTCCTTTATCAAGTTGCAGGGGCCATGGCCTATTTTGGGGTCTCCCATCACCATCACACTGCTCTTACAACCCTCAGCAGCAGCTCAGCACCCTGAGCCCACCCTCACCTCCCTCCTCACTAGCTCAGCCTAACGAGGAGGAGGCTGCTGGCAGAGCAATGCTGTGGCAAAACCAAAGCCTGTTTTTCTGACATCCCAAGTATTTTCTCAGGGAGTAGGAATGACAAGGAGGGTGTCACTCACATGACACAGGTGAGATGCTTGGGGCCAGGGGGAATTTGCACCAGGTCTCTCTTGGGAACAGTAGCTTTAAGCTTCACAATAGGAAGGATTTCAAGCCCACTTGCATGAGCTCTGGGTGCAAAGAGAAGGGATCCCTGAGCATCCATCCCTGCCTGGGAATGATCTCTCCACAGGCTTTTCCAACGACTCTTGGCTTGTGTGCCTTGGTGGCCTCGTGACCATATCATCAGGTAGGTCTGGGGACATGAAGCTGGTGGTGCTGCTGCCACTACCTCTGTGTGACCTTGGGAAAATCACTCCATACCCTCGTTCCTCTGTTCCTTCTCTGCAAAACAGGGACAGTGCAAGTTCGCTGCCTCACCAGGGTGCAGGGAGAGCTCAGCACAACCCTTGGCAAGGGATGCACAGACAGAGGAGGCAGCAGGGGTGTGTGGCACAATGCCAAGGTCACACAGCTCCCTCAGAGCCCATCCCCAAACCTCCTGCCTGTGTGCCACAGCCAGGAGACAGGACAGCTCCCCAAGATTACGGAGCTTCCCACCCCAAAGCAATGGGATGGACACCTGACAGCACAAACACTGCTCCAAGGCTGGAGCAGGAGGTGGTTATGGGCACGGACACAACTCCATGTTTACTCTCAGTTGCTGACTGAGGTGATTCAAGGATAAGGAAGAGCAGGGAAGTGGCCTAGTTTGCAGGAAATCATCGGGAGTGCTGTTACAATTGCAGACGCCTCCATTGTGCCGTGGTGTTTTCCTCCCCTTTTGGGAATGTTTCATTAATCTCCCTGGATCTGTCAGTTGTGAAACAGCAACTTCAGAGGCAGATGTCTGGCTGAGGATGTGCCTGGCGGAGCTGAAGGCATCCAGGGGGTTGCTGCAGCCTCAGGATGAGGCCAAATGGAACTCCAGCAACTCCCAGGGCTGGTTTGGGCAAAGGAATTTCCACTCCCTGGAGCTCTGCATCCCTAATAGTCACCCCCAGCCTCCAGGAATGCAAGATATCCTGGCAATCAGCGGTTTGCAAAGCAAAGCAGCTGTTCCACCAGCATCTTGCAGCCAGTAAAGGAGACAGCCTCGACTGCCTGGCAGGGAGGGGAGCACCACCAGCACTGCCCAGTGTACACCCAAGCGTGGGGTGCTGAGGTCAAGGCTCAGCTTGGACAATGCAGGGAAGAGTGGACTTAGGTCCAAAATCAGGTCTAGCTCATGGGGATCATTCCCTTCCCCAAAGATCCCCCACTTCAGAGGACCTGCTCAGCTGAGAAGGGCCTGGTTTTTGGTGGCCAGGGTGACTGTGCCCCCCAAGAGGTGATTCCTCTGGGGCCACAGTTGGTTCCCCTGGGGTCACGGTGCTCACAGGACTCCCAGCATCACCCACCCATCCAGCAGCCAGGGAGGGTGATTGCTCAGCTGATGTGCCTTGGCATTGGCAAAGCAGATCTGTTTTTGCCTCCTCTGCTCCAGTTCATCCCCACGACACGAATCGGCACTGACGCTCAACTGCCCCAAACCCTTCACCTCCCGGTGCCCGCGCGGCTCCCATCCCTCTCCCTATTTCCACACCACATCTCCACGAGTCTCTTCCCCGGGGAGCAGTGCCCACGCGGGGACACGGCGGCTGTTGGGCTGCGTGTCCGAAATCACTCCCCATTCCCCCGAACTCCCTCCCGGGGC
>NW_008685184.1:16356-16715 GCF_000695815.1 Acanthisitta chloris | reverse complement strand
CGGCGCCAGCACTGCCTGGCCCCGGGCTCAGCCCCCGGGCTCGGCCGCCTCGTCCTTCCCGATCCTCCGCCCGAGTCCCGCAGGGACGGCCCCGGGATGCTCTCGATGCTTCGAGATGCTCACAATGCTCTGGGATGCTCCTGATGCTCCAAGATGCTCCCGATGCTTTGGGATGCTCCCGTGGCTCCGGGGTGCTCCTGATGATTTGGGATGCTCCCGATGCTTCGAGATGCTTCCGTGGCTCTAAGATGCTCCCGCGGCTCCGGGATGCTCCTGACACTCTGGGATGCTCCCGATGCTCTGAGATGCTCCCAATGCTCCGGGATGCCCCCGCTGCTTTGGGATGCTCTTACCAAACG
>NW_008685184.1:7235-15920 GCF_000695815.1 Acanthisitta chloris | reverse complement strand
GACACTCTGGGATGCTCCCGATGCTCCAGGATGCTCCTGATGCTCCGGGATGCTCCCGATGCTTTGGGATGCTCTTGACACACTGGGATGCTTCCGATGCTCCAGGATGCTCCTGATGCTCTGGGATGCTCCCGATGCTTTGGGATGCTCTTGACACACTGGGATGCTTCCGATGCTCCAGGATGCTCCTGATGCTCTGGGATGCTCCTGATGTTCCGGGATGCTCCCGATTCTCCGGGATGCAGCCACACTAGAAACCCCCAGTTCTCCTAATACAGGCAATACTGGCCGAAAGCAGGAAAACCCTCTCCTAATTCCCATCCCCATTGTTAAAGTAATTCCGCATGATAAAGCATTCCCAGAGATGGCGCTAGGATTAGGGGAAAAACCGTCTCTCCCTTGCTAGTTTGATTTCCTAGCAGAGATAATCGGATTACTCACAAAGTCGCCCTGATGTGGAACCACACATAGGCAGGACAAGGGGATGTTGTTTTGTCTCCCTGTGGGTTCACACACCGTGCTAAGTATACACCTGGAAATGTTATGCATCTGTAGTATGTATTTTGGGCTAATTTTTGTCCTTAAAAAAAGCTGTGTAGCCACCACAGAGATTAAAACAGAGCCTTGATGAGGGGTTACAGCTCCCTAGGAAGGGCATGCATGGAAATATTTGGTTGGAAGGTTCAGTTTTCCTGCTTTGATGGGCCTTTTGTGAGGTCAATTAAGAACTGAGCTGTACATTTTTATGTGTCTCTGCAATAATCCACAGTGCAAACGTGTATTGTTCTTTCTGGTTTGTATTGCTGAGAATGTTAAAAGTACTGTAGGTCCAAAGGAGAAAAATGAAAATGTTTCCTGTTGTGGTGGTCTATGGTGAGAAGTTTAGGGAAGGTGTGTCAGTGCATTGCTTGGTATCAGAAACTCATATTTATGGTTGTCATGTAAGTTTTTAGGCATAAATGTGAGGGGTTTTTGACAGTAGAGCACTGGGAGTATAGGTTATACTGGGTTTGAAGGTTAAGCTTGAATTAGCTTTGGCTATTAAAGTAAGGGGGAGATGTGGATTTGGGATTAATGAATTGTGAAAGCAGGAGGGGAGGCAGAGGGATGAGACATTGGATACTGTCATAATTATTGCTCTTTTTTTTTCATAAGAGCTATGGGTGCTTATCATCTCAGTAAATAAGGTCGTGTCAGGTGCCTACACTGAAGCACCCAAGTTTGAAAATTGCCACTTTCCTGTTGTCAAGGTCACAACAGCTCATGACAGATCTGGAAACACAACCCAGGAGTTCCAACCCCCTGAGCCTCTTCCCCCAGGCAGGAGGGAAAGGGCCCATGGAGCTGGAACTTATAGAAAAAGAAGTCCCATAATGCAGATCATGCAGGAGCCAAGTTAGATGCCTGGAAGGGAAAAGCACAGAGCTAGAACTGAAAAGATGAAGGACCTCAT
Organism: Acanthisitta chloris; assembly: GCF_000695815.1. Lineage (NCBI taxonomy): Eukaryota > Metazoa > Chordata > Aves > Passeriformes > Acanthisittidae > Acanthisitta > Acanthisitta chloris. Next base: position 14,467 of record NW_008685184.1, on the reverse strand, counting down.
TGAACCTGAAGTGCCTCATTAAGTGCAGTACAGCTTGTGCCTCCACAGTGGTGGGTTTTGCAGGAGAGATGTGCAAAGCTCAGACTGGGATGGGTGAGAGAAATGGGGGGGAACAGTTCCCCTTCTAGAAATACTGAAGTATCATCTATAAGGAAGAGAACTGAATTATTTTATGCTTAGTTGGTAGTAACATTCAGGGGCCACTTTAGCACAATCTGGTCGTGTGGAGCTGCCTGTGTGTAAGGAAACAGAACTGTCTGTTGTTCCTGCCTCTTCATCCCAGAATGCCAAGTGTCTGCTCTGTGCCTTTGTTTTTTTCCACACACAAGTTGAGGGTAATAAGTTGATTTCTCTCAATCTTTATGCACAGGATTGTAAGGCAGCAAATATCACTGTGAAGTAAAAACAAAAGCAGAATAGATAGAAGAAATTGATTTGGAAATTCAACCATGTATTGAAATATTCAAGAATATTGAGTAGCAGAATGAAGATCTTAGTAGTTTGGGCCAGTGCTCCTAAAGGATGAAGGTTTTATGTTGACATTACTGCTATGCACATCAGAAATCACACTGGTATTTGCCCACGCTTGGTGCTTCCCTGGCTCCCCACAGAAAGCTGAGACAGGGCTGTTTACCAAGTGTTTCATGAGCTTCAGGTGATGGTTGGTATTGCTGTGCAAAGCACCATCATGAATGAAACCCATGCTGGCTACAGGGGCAAAAAGAGAAAGGGATCTGGAGAAGGACATCTGCTTGGAGTGCTGACTCCACTCCTGCCAGAGTCAGTGCTACAGCGTGGAGACTTCAAGATGTGAACATAGGAAGTGCACTGTTCCTTTTAAAGGGTTTCAGCCACGTGTGCTGCTTCATTCATCTTCCTGACTGCTCCTACCCTGATAGCATTTGGCCTTGCAGGGGCCATTTCTCTGTTATTATTCCGATTAAGCTGGCAAGCTTTGAGCAAGTGATGCAGACCAGATTTCCAGGGACTTGGTTGAGAATGGTTTGCAACCAGACTACAGCTCAGAGCTGCCAGGCTGCTTTGAGCCTTTCACTGGATGCTGAAGTCCAGTTCCATGTTGGCTGTCAAGTAATTTCTTGAGGTATCTGCTGCTTTGAAATCCATGGAAACTGTGCTGATCTGGGTTTGAACCTGGTGGCTCCATTTCATCCCTATGTCTGGGTCTTTCTGCACCCAAGTAACCTTCTGCTCACTCTTTTTTTTTCTCAGTATCTGCTTCCAGTCATGATCTCAATCCTTGACTTCAAAAGGAAGGGGATGATTTTTTCCTAGTCTAATCTGCAGCTTCAGACTGGAGAGTCCAAACTAGGAGTGAGCTAGGAAAGAATCAGAGCAGTGATAGCAAACAGCATGGGATATGTGGATCTGGTAGTGAGAGAACCAGGGCAAAGCCCAGGATTTGTGTCCAGGAGCACCTACACACTGCACAGTAGTTGCTTTTGCTAATGGAAAGATTCTCTTTTCTGTCTTTTTGTGTAATTTGGTGATAGACCAGAGAGGTTGGTCCTATGATCTATAAATCTGAAGGAATTCTGTGATGCTGGTGTTCCTATCTTTGATTTTTTTTTTAAATGACAGATATGATGAGGCACAAAACATGCAACTATTTTATTTACCTTCATTTTTTTGCTTTAACTATCCTTATTTCAGCTGTAACATGACTGCAGCCATTGTCCCTCCTGTGTTACTATTTTCAGCATGGATTCACTCTTTTCCTGAGTGGGATGAGCAGGGAGAGCTCTACCAGTGTTAGATGCTGCTGCTGGTGAGGTTTTAGCTGTAGTGTGGAGGAATAGCTGCTCTGGTGATGCTCCTTCAGCAGATCATGAGAGTTCAGGGTGGACATTTGGCTCATAATGAAAACCATGGATGTGTTGGATGTTACCCTGTAGACATAAACACCATTTGAAATGATCAGTGACTCACCAGTGCACTACAATCACCAGAGACATGTCCAGCACTGAGCTATCAGTCACTCTGGAGCTGGCAATAAACCCTTTTGTGAGTGCAACACCTGCCCAAGACCCTGGTTATAAATCCTCTTGGAATGGAGGAACATGTGCAGGTCCATTTGCAGCTCCCAGCCAAGCTCTGGCACCCAAATCTGTCAGTGCTTCTTTTGAAGTGAAGCAGATGTTGGTGGAAGTGTTCCTGGGACAAAATTGGGAGGGACATGTTGACTGGAGACCATGAGGCTGACACATGGAAAGGTCCAGGAATTTTGGAGTGGTTTATATGCACAGTGCTGTATTTAACAAGGCAATTAGCATCATTAAAGAGCATTTCAGTGCTGTGTGATGGCCAAACAAGAAGGATGTTCTGATGGCTTTTAAATGAGTTTTAATTCTTATTTCTTTCACTGAACTTCAAATACTTTGGACATGTGAGTGAAGTGTCTGTTTTACAGAGGAGCATTGAGGTGTTATTCACCTACTTAATGCCGTAGGAAGAGAAAGCCCAAACCCTTCCTCAGTTATAGCCAAAACTCAAGCCTCTTAATCTTCAACTGGAGGTACAACTGTGTTGTTTAGGACCTGACTCTGTGCCTGGACTTCCCTCCTGCTCTTTCAAGGATGGTATAGAATCCAGAATCATTGAATCATCAAGGTTGGAGGAGACCTCTAAGATCATCAAGTCCAACCGTTAACCTGTCACTGCTGTAACCCCTAAACCAGATCCTCCAGACACCTCTAAAACCCCTCCAGGGATGGTGACTCCACCACCTCCCTGGGCAATCTATTCCAGTGCCTGAACATACTGACAGGGAAAGAATCTTTCCTAACATCTAATCTGAATCTCTCCTGTCTCAGTTTAAGGTTATTCCCTCTAGTCTTCTCCCTGCAGGAATGGCAGAAAAGAATTCAGGTCTCCTTTTATCCTCACACTGAGCTCCACACAGACAATTTGCCTCCAAACAGCTCTGTGCTAGAAGCTGGCAGGGTGGTGAAAAGTCTGTCATTTCCTTACTCTGGGTGTTGTCAGAGAACAGTGTTTTCACTAGAAACATCACTGGCAAAGGGCAGAGAGGAAGCTTCAGGTCTCACTGGCAGTGGTGTACACACCTCCCAGTGCCCAGCTGGGGAGGAAGACTGGGAGAGAGGCAATGCAGGAAGGAGCTGGTGTAATTAAAGCTGGAATTGCCATCTTTGCTGCCTTCCTCCACGCAGCATGAAATAAGACGGAGACTGAGGGGTTGGCTGCTGGCGATCTCGCCGTGGCAGCATGAAAAATGAGGAGGAGTGCGATAAGAAACTAATAATTTATGTTCCAAGAACAGCCTCACCCCAGTGTGGAGGGAAATTGGTGCCAATAACTCCTACTAACTCGGAAAGGCACGCAATCTTTTATTGCACAAATTATTAACGACCAGAAAATAAATGACTCTGTAATCAGGGTCGGTGCTGTCGGCGCTTTTTTCGCTGCTTCTTTTATTTGTATAAATTCTGAAGCCCAGTCCACCCCCGAGGCTGAGGCAGTGGGAACTGGTCCTGGCCCAGTGCCCTGCCTGACAACAGAACAGATTAAACAAGGATGAAACAGGAACGTCCTGGTATCTCGTTGCCTATCAGAGATGGGTTTACTCAACAAACATTTTCTGGCCCCTTCAGCAGTAACAGCTCTGTCGGTACACAGAGCTCTCTGATTTGGGAATCCATTGCATAACGATGGGAATAGTCAAACAGCAGCAGAAATAATAGCTCCCCAATACCTCCCCTTGGCCCTGTCCCTTTTTCAGGCTCCTTTCTTCATGTCCTTCCTTTGTCCTTGGTCTGCTGCTGTTGCATTCCATATGTTTAATATTCAGAGGTGCTGAGCACCTTCAGCAGTTACTGGAGTGTATGTGAATTGTGGGTTCTCAGCTCTGCTTAAATCAGGCCAAGGTGAATTTGGGCCTTGTCTTTGCATAGGGAAAGGAGCATGAGGAGTTGCTTTGTTTAGACAGAGTCCATATGGAAACAAAGCATGGAACATTTTCCCTGCCACCAAATTATTGCATCCTGTGATCTTTTCTGAGTTAAAATCTTGATGATGATAATGAAGGAAAGAAATACTGATGAATGAAACATCTTAAAGAGGAAAGATGGTGACTTTTGGATTTGCTGCAGGTTCCCTTCTGGTTATGTGGTGCTTTGTGTACTCTGAAGGGTGACAGTGTTCCTGTTCCAGGTGGGAGCAGTTTGGAATTTGGGTGGTGATGCCAAAGCAGGATGAGGAGTTTGGTTTGGGTTTGAACTAGTACTTATTTGCAGGGAGACACAGGGTGAACTAGAATGGTCAAACAATTCTGAGCCCACAGGTGACTTTGGATCAAGATCTGAGCTTCACCTGAAAGTTACCATGCTGAACCTGAATCTTAGTCTGGGTTCCAGCCTGGGAGATACTTGAATTTGAACCTGAAGTTTGCAGGGTTTGCTACATCCATCCTGTGCCAAACCAGCCCAAAGCCCAAGGCAGTTTGGCCCTGCAGCCAGAGGCAGCTGCAAGGCCACAATTTCCACAGGTTTGCTCTGATCCAAGTGACCTGCACAAACCCTTGTGACCTGGCAAAGGCTCATTTAAACCCCGTGTTTAAGGTTTGTAGGGTGATGTTTCTTCACTAAACAGGATCTCGAAGGGCAGGGAGTTCCTCTGTGTGTGATTAGAAGCTGCTGGTCTGCTTTTAGTCCCTGGATTTTCCACTGGGTGGGGGAGATCCATATGTGAGGCTCAGAGTTTTCTTCTCCCCCCTCCCCGCGTTGATTATGTGAACCATATGATAAGGAAGCAAAGTGTTTCCATTGTTAATTCAGCCCATTCGTTATCAGTGGCACCATCTCCCTGATGGCTTCATCTGAATAGGGAGGAGGGGGAGAATTGAGAATTTCTCTCCCTCTCCCTGGTTTTATGGGGAGGGGGTGTTGGGGAAGGCACTGCAGCCAGGCTGCAATAATGAATAATGTGCAGATTGTTCCTGGGGCCTGTGAGTGTTTTATTAACGGAGGTTTTTCTTAGACTGAATGCCCAATCACCACAGAACCATGAAACTCAAATTGCCTTACAGCTCTCTCATGAACATACTTTTAATCTCATTGACCTGTCGTTATACTACAAGACATAAATTCAGATTTGGAGATCTTATGTCCAATCATAAATTGGGCTGGCAGACTTCCGATCCCAGAATAAACCTGTCTCCTCAGAGGTGGGTTCTTTATTCTGCAGTGCTGCTCCAGCACCAGGGCTGGAGGTACACTCAGCTTTGCTTAATAAACTATGCCGAAAAAAAATAAATGGAGGGAAATAAGAAACTCACAGGAGAGAGGAGGAAGAAAAAAAATAAGTCAGGTGATGTTTAAATAACATAAATGTTAAATATAAACTTAGAATGGGGAAACTTGGGGAATTAAGGGGTGTTGGTTGCTGCTGACATTGTGGAGAAAGGATAGAAAAATAGTTTGTGCAGTAGAGAACATCATTGAGAAAGGATAGAAAAGCAGAGTTTGTGCAGTGGAGAACATCAGGGAGAAATGGTAGAAAAGCAGAGTCTGTGGAGAACATCAGGGAGAAATGGTAGAGAAATAGAGTTTGTGCAGTGGAAACATCAGGGAGAAATGATAGGAAAATAAGAGTTTGTACAATGGAGAACGTCAGGGAGAAATGATAGAAAAATAAGAGTTTGTGCAGAAATCCCTCCCTAAAGACAAGGACCAGCTGAAATGATGTATTCCTCAGCATGTGGGGACCTTTTCCCAACCTTTCTAGAAGAGTCTGGGATGCAAGTGGCTCGTTTCAAGAGTATCATGGCCTTTTCAGTGTCTGTGGAGTGTTAGGAGGTGAGAGCAGCACTAGAACCTGAAGAGTTATTGCATTAATACACATCAGGCACTTGACCTGCACACTGGGCAGGCAAGGAGTGCCCTCTGCTTAGCCCCTGGGGTGATTCTCTTGCTCTCACACAGGCAAAACAGGACAGAAAACTCTGGTTTTGGACAAAGGTGCAACTTCTGGCAACTGCTTTCCATCAGGTACAGCCCAGTGACCACAGCTTGGTTCCACTCGGCACTCCGAGCTCGTACCTGTAACGATTTAGCAGCAGTCAGAGAGGAAATAAAGCACTTTAGGCTCCTTCCCCTGGGGTTTTCTGTCCTTACAGTAATTTTTTGAAGGCCTCTGTTTTCACAGCCCTGGGATGGATGGACCCCTAAAAGGTAGAGCCAATTACACAGCAGAATTTATTAGACTTTATCCTGGTGCACATTACGTGGATGGGGGTGGGGGAGAAAAAAAAAGCCAAGTCTGGAAGGAAACCCATAGCAACTGGAAATGTGAGTGTGAGGATTAGAAGCCCCCATAAATATGCCTGCCTTTGCCATCTCTTTTAATTAAATGCAAGTCATGAAACACAGGCACAGGGTGCAGTGGTGACAGGGAGGGAAGAGTCAGTGGGGACTGACTGCTTGGCCTGGAGCTGGAGCAGAGCAGAGCCAGGAGGGTTAAAGCTACGTGGGTGATTTAGAGCCAGCCCTTCACAGCAAGGCAAAGGGAACTCTACACTCAGTTATTAATGTTTCCTGTTTTATCTTCTCATCTTCATGGGTTTAATTGTAAATTATCCAGCAGGCTCTACTTCTCCACTGTGTTTTCTTCTCCCAGCCCGGAGAGGTGGTAAAAGAGAAAATGCTGATGCTAACAAGGAAAAGAAGGGGCATAGGAAAGGTCTGTTTCCTCTGAGCTTTGCCTCGGGGCTGTGCAGCTATGAATTGTGGAGCTCTCTGGGCCTTTCACTGTGATTCACTCAGCTTCTGAGCCCTTCTGCCTTCAAAATGATGTGCCAGAATTTGGCTTCTGTGAGCAGTGGTGCTCAGTTTCCCTCCAGATATGTGTGGCCCAGAGGGCCCATGTCTGAGAGACCAGGATGAGGTACTGTGTTAATTCAGTCCTCCTGTAAACAGCTTCCTCATTTTCTCCCCCTTCCATGGATTCAAGCATTTTTCCTCTCCCAGCACCGTTGGTAGCCTCCCCAGCATCTACTCCATCAGCTCTCCTGTGGGGCTTCTGCCTGCAGGAAATAAAGCCTGGAGTTCAGCACTATCCATCTAATATCTTCTGACTGCCTTTAATCATAGCATTTTCCATTTAATTGGGAAGGCAGGCACACTTTGCATATTAACACAGCACAGCCTGCACCTCCTAAGCAGTAAAGTCATAGCTGGTTGGGCTGTGGCTGTGAACCT
>NW_008685184.1:611-7210 GCF_000695815.1 Acanthisitta chloris | reverse complement strand
GGTGTGTTCAGCAGTTTGGGTTTTGCCTTCCTGGTGGAATTCAATTAAAATCAACAACAGCAACAATTTCCCCCCTTAAAAAACCCCATGTTTGTGTGGATTATCTTCATTTAAAGAACTGCTCTGCAGCCAGTGCTGCTGTGCCTCTGTCTGGTGTGTCCATTGTCCATCTCAGATCCAGAATTCCATCTGGAATATCCAGAAGAATTCAAGTCTAGAGTCCTGAATGTTTGAGGACAGTTGTCCCTGGCTTGGAGTTGCAGTGTCACCTGTGTATGAGGAACAACTTGTGTTCTAATGCCTGGAATTAGCAAATCAAGGAGAAAATCAACAAAGGACTTACTTCTTTGGGATGTTCCTGCTCCAGGAACCACATCCATTCTGGATCTAATTTCATCTTCCCTTCCCTTAGCTTCTACTCCAGTCTGCCTTTCAGGAGCTTGGTGACAAAAAGGTGCTTGTTAGATCACCCCAGCACTTTGCAAGGAGTGTGTCCCTCTTTTGAGACTTCTGCTGGGATTTCCAGCCAGGATTTGGGAAGGAGGACAATGAATGGTGTTCTAGTTATAAAAATCAGTCAAATTTTTTTCCATAGCTCTGAAAATCCAGCTTGAAAAGGAGAAAACAGAGCCAGATCTGGCATGCTGCAAGTATTTTCCTTACTGATCTGTCACTGTTCCTGCAGTGTGTCAGGAGTCCTCGTCATTCCTGTTTTTCTGGTCTAGTAAGAGCTATGTCATTGCACCTCTGTCTTGACCTCCAGTTCCCTGTAGACTTCATAATTATGGCCTTCTTCAAAACAGGCATCACTTACTGTGCCAGAAATTGTCACAGTGTGGAGAAGGAGATCAAAATCCATTAGGGAACAAGAGGTGGCTACATTAATTTCCACCTGAAATTTCAATTAAGCTTTTCAGTGTAGAGTTAGTGTCTAAGCCAAGCCTAGACATGATGGCTCTGGGGTTTGAATTGTAGAATTGGCCTGGTAGGAAGAAACAGAGGTTTCTGGAGTTCTAAAGGCTGTGGCACTGCTGCAGACAGCTCAGTAGGGCTGTGGATAGCTGTAAATATTTCAGAGATTGAAAGCCACAACTATGTAGAGGTTCTCCTCATGTTAATGTGTCTGATGTGCTTAAAAGCTGGAGATCCCACTGGAAACAAGTCAAAACAGATTCTTCAATGCATTGTTGCTTCAACAAGGAGCTAGTCCCCAGGAAAATGTTGCTGCACATGTGTCTAATGGGTCTCAGGTTCTCTGGAGCACTCAAGAGGGCTCAGGGTCTGTACATGTGCATTGCTGGACCCTCTTCAAAATTTCTGAGTAACCATTTGAAGGGATATTTTCTACAGAGGAGCTAAGGTTCACCTGTTACTGCAAACTTGTGCTGCAAAGTGTCTAAACCAGCTCTGAAAGGAGAGGCAGGAACTGTGCTGGATCTGCTTTGTTGGTTCTGCTTATTTCTGAAGCAGCAGGTCTAGTTGTTACCCCATGCTAACAGTATGGATACATCCCAGTAGTTGCTGGGCTGAAAAACTAGAGTATAGAATGGAGTCTAGAATGCAGGATGAATTGAAATGGCAGCTGGTCTTTTCTTAGGGGTGTTCTGTTACATTGCCTTTTAAAATATTTGCTTTTTTAGAAGGTATTTTACAGGTCTGGGCTAATTATCACTGCCCCATAGTGACTGAGGAGTCTGGAAGTTTCTTCTGATAGGTGACATTAGCCATAGAGGTCTTGCACAGGCTTTAGAATATATTAACATTGGGCAGAAGATGCTGTGTGTCAGGAAGATCTGGGTCTCACAACACCTCAGATGTTCCCCTGACTCTGTCCCTTCCTCTCTCTGTATCCCCAGGAACTTTACTGAAGTTCTCTCTCCTTTATCAGGCTGTAAGACAAGTGTAATCACTGACCAACCCCACCACACTGAAATTGTGAGACTGAGTTAGCAAGGACCTATAGAAGTAGTTAGAACTCTGAGCAAAGTTACAGAAACATGAAATTTCTTATTCTCAATGGATCAAAAAAAAGAAAGAAAGATTGTAGAGTTTGGTAAATTTTTTCAGAGCTTATAGTAAGACCATGAGTTGCCCTGCAAAAGCACAAGAGGTTGTTCCTAAGCCTCAATGCCCAATGGGACTCTTCTCCAGGCTACAGTTTTTTGAGTCCTATTCTTTCAGTTTATTAGAATATCCCCAACCTCTAGCACCTGCATATTCCAAACATGTCCTTCCATGGAGTCAGTGTGTATAAAATCGGATCCATACATCCTAAATGTGTGTATGGATCCATCCAGTGTGTGTGATCCCTGTGTGCACACACTCAGATCCTGGGGACAGCCTTGGGAGTCCCTAGAGAACACAGTTATTGCACTTATTTTGTGCCACCCTTAGTTCTAATCTCACACACTCACATCTCTCCCTTCAGCTCTGGATCTCTTTTCCTTTATTATTCTGCCAGGAGACAAGCTTCATTAGGGAGTGGAGTCTCTAACAAGGATGGGGAATGGCAACAACAAAAGGATGCAGCAATATAAAGTTATGTCAAAAAAATCTTTACAAGAAAAAGGACTGACGTTAGAAACTGGGGGCATTAAAAATTCAAGACAGTGGGGAGGGGGAAAGGAGTGGGGAGAGAGAAACAAATAAATACACAGGCTGTAAACTAATAAATCCTTTTATTTGGGAAATGCATCAAACCCTGCATGCTATTAGAACTGGTTTTATTTCTATTACTGTTAATAACAATGATAAATACCTATTTTTTTCTTGGATCTCAGTGTGGGCTATCAGAATTTTAAACACACCTTTAACTGGTGAAGGAATCTTGCCCTTGTGCTGTTTCTGGTGCTGATGTTCAGTGACTGGGATGTTTCTTTGTATCTGAAATGGAACTGGGTAACTCAGCCAGCAAATAATTTTGGCTGTGTCTTGACCAATAGCCCAAATTTAGTCAGCTTTGTAAAGTTATACCAACCCACCCACTCTGTTTCCTTTGGCTAGTCAGATATGCTGGAAATCTAGTTATTCCTGGGTTTTTCTGGTCAGGCTCTTGTGGAGAATTAGCTGACCCAAACACAGAAAGCAGCAACTTTAGGCTAATATAGGTAAGAGATGAATCAGTTCATGCAAGGAGCTGAGCAGTCCAAATGTGTCTGTAAGGAGAAGGACATGGAAAGGCAGTGGGATTGCTGTGCTATTTAAGCACTGGGAATTTTACTTCTTAGTCTGCTCTTAGCCTCTAGCCCTGGAGATCTCCAACATGTATTTATTTCCCTCTTTCTCTACATATTGGCAAACACATCTGTATAGAGTAAAACTGGATCACTAATCCAGGTCTGCGATTAGCAGAATTGGAGGAAATTAGAACTTCCACTTCTGTCATCTAGCTCAGAGAGGAGCAGATGTGTGTGATGGATAGCAAGAATCCCTGTTCCCATCAGGCTGAAGGTGCCACCCTGAAGTGGGGGGAGAAGTTTATCATTTTCCTCCCCTGAAACTTCAGAAGAGGCCCAAAGCTCTCCAGCCTGACCAGTCTAATCCTTCTAGTCCTGACCTCTCTAGTCCTAGAGCTATCCAGGTGGCAGCTGCTTGAGTTGCCTTTATTACAACTGCTCAGAAAAGGTGAAGGTACAGAAAATCTCCTGCAGATTCTCACAGCCTTCAGGGAACCACATCTTCCTGAAAGAGCAGGTGAGGATCTCTGTTGCTCTCTGCAGTGGCAGTGTGCAGTGCAGTCCTCCTGTTGTTGGGAAGGGACATTTGTGTGCTGTGGTTGGTGTCATACCTGCTCCTTGATTTGTTCAGGTGATGCCACCCAAAGCAGAGGGAAAGCTTTGTGTTCATCCAGGCACAGGAGCTGGAGGGAGGGTTTAAATTCCCACTGTAATGTCACTTTGTGACCCTCTGAGCAGTGAAATACCTGCACATGTTTATTCTCTGGCCTTCCATGGAAGGGACATTTGTGTGCTGTGGTTGGTGTCATACCTGCTCCTTGATTTGTTCAGGTGATGCCACCCAAAGCAGAGGGAAAGCTTTGTGTTCATCCAGGCACAGGAGCTGGAGGGAGGGTTTAAATTCCCACTGTAATGTCACTTTGTGACCCTCTGAGCAGTGAAATACCTGCACATGTTTATTCTCTGGCCTTCCATGTAGGGCAGGGGTTAGGGAAAAAAAAGGTGGTGCAAGGAGACAGGGATCAATGTGTTGACAGTAACAACCACCTCTTCCATCTGTATTTGTACAGCTGTGTGTATGTGTGCAGGCTCTGCCTCTCCCACACAATTCTCCTCTTAATATTATTCATCCTTATTACGTATCATTATTTTTTATTATGATTTATATGCCATGCCATGGCTTTATTATGATTTATACCTCTGTCCCCAAAAGAGCTTATGGAAGGCATCACGCAGTGAAAAGACAGCATCCCTGTACAGGGGAAGAAACATGGGTTTCTCCCTGAGCTGCAGCTCTTCTCAGCTATAAAGAACCTCATTCCTTGGCTTCCACAAAGGGATTTGGCTTTAGTTGCACCCAGGCTACAAGTCAAGCCTTTATCCAAACTCCTGGTCCTCAATTCCTTTGCTGCTGGGTGTGAATAGCTGCCAACAGTGGCAATAGGAGTTCCTTGTTGCTGGCAGCAAGGAGCAATGTCTCTCCCTTCTCCTGCTTATTCTTCTAGATCTTGATTTTCAGCTTGCCTATTAAAAGAGAGTCATTTAATGATTGCCCTTGAAGCAGACTGAGCCTTGCTTTGCTTGAGGAGGAACTTCCTGGGCTGCTTTACAACAGCTTCACTCAGTGCTACTCCTAAAATCAGTCACAGAGGGACATTTCCACAGCCCAAAACATCATAAAAGGCAGCATTGCATTTGGATACCTATGTGTAAATAACAATGCTCAAGTGCAAAATGCTTTCTAAGTTGCCAATAATGTTTCAGTGTTCACCTGAAGGGACTTTGGCCTACAGGTGACAGGTTTGGAGCAAAAAGATGCTCTTTTGTTGGTTGTGTTGCTTTGTGGAAAGACCCAAAGAAGTGAAATGCTCATGTCTCCAGAACCTTGGAAATTTTCTCCTCTCTTTGGTAACAGAGTAACTTTGCTCCCCAAACCAGAACACTGAAAGAAGGAACCTGCTCTGCAGGCTGAAGGCAGAATCTTCAAAGAAATGTAAAGGAGACTGGAGCTCTCCCAGAATGAGACTTGCAGGTCTGAGTATGTGAGGAGCCCAAGGATATGAGCTTGTTGTCTTCACTGAGAGAAATATGTGTAGTTTTGGAATGCATAAACTTCCACTTTTTTATGGTCAGGGCATTATTGCTGCAGCCACGTTAAAATTTGAAGCTGGGCCAGTCCTTGAACCTCTTTGGAATCACCAGTCAAAGCTGCAGCAGGTGACAAAGAGGGAAGAAAGGAGATGCAGGACCATAGGAATAAGGAACCCATGATGGGTTGGACTTGATGATCTTGAAGATGCTCTCCAACCTTAACAATTCTATGACTCTGTGGTTTTTCCTTAAGAAAACATTGCTGTTTCTTGTGATTCTCCTTGCACACCCCATGTTTGCTTTCTCTGTTGTCCACTCTGTGATCCTGTGGAGTCTCAGCCCCCCAGAATCCCATTCTCTGCCATAACCACACTCCCCACAACCTCCTACTCTCTTGCTCCTCACCCATTACTGTGCTTCTAGGACCTTTCCCTGCATGGAAGAGGCAAAACTGTGAGAAAACAGGGATTTCCCGGAGCTGCTGAGCAAGGCAAGGAGGGTCAGATTCTATGTGTTATGAGAAACCCATGACAACCATAAAAACAACCCTGCCCCACCCTCCCACTCCCTTACTGGCCGTGGTGTAGATGATGGTGATGCAGCAGCAAGGGATAATCTCCCCTGGGAAATGGGGCAGAGTCCGGAAAAACTTGTGAGAACCATTCTGGGGTTGGGAATCCAGCAGTGAGTGGTGTGTGAGGTTTAATGACATGGCAGCTCCCCGCTTTTTTTTTTTTTTTGCATGGGTTGTGCATTGTAACATGGCATAAGTCATCTCTGCTGGGTGTTCAGCTCTGAGTGCAGCCCTGAGTGGCTTGCAGAGCCCCCTGGATGGAAAGGTGCCAGGGAGGAGTAAAGTTAACCAAAACCTTCAACTACAACCACCTCCCCTGTGGCAGAGCAAAGGAAACAAACTCTGCACTTAGGTTTCTGCACTGAGTTTGGGTTTTTTGATCTGGCGTCCAGTTTGGATGCCAGAATTTTCTAAAGCTGGCCTGGAGTGACTCTGATCCTGCTTGAAACGTTGGCAAAGCTCACGTGGAATTCAGCCCTGCAGAAAGGAGCAGAGACTGGGAGTGCATCAGCTGTTTGGGACAGGGACCATCTCTTGTCCTTTGTCTGTGCAGCACCTCATACAATCTGGTTCTGGTTCTGGGGTGGAACAGCAATGCAAATGCTAAATAATGTTTTGTGAGTTGATCAGGACTTAGGCAAGAACACATGTGTGCGCATGAGTAAGTGTCAGAATTAGGGAGCAGCAAATGTTTAATCACAATAAATAGGCACATTGTCTTCCCTTCTCCTGAGGAGCTGGTCAAGCATGCAGCTATT
>NW_008685184.1:0-566 GCF_000695815.1 Acanthisitta chloris | reverse complement strand
GTTCAGCAGCAGGGGAGAGCTGCTCTGTCTCCCGAATGATGATTGCCATCAGGCTGGAGAAATCAGTCATTTCTGGCAAGGGAAAAAAACCCCTGTTTGGTGGGTTAATGATGCAGGGTAAATACTGACAGTGGCCAGTGGTCTGAGCACACGAGACATGACCTGAGGGAATCATAGATTCTGGGGGGGGTTGGGGGGGTTGTTGCTGCTTCTTCTCTGTAATGTGATTGCTGCTTTATAATGGCTTCAACTTCTTCTCCTTTCCCCCCTTTATCATTATTGACCAAGGAGCATCAGTAAGGCTAGAGAATAAATAGTTCCCTGATGGTTAACAACAGGCTCTCCACCAATTGGAATTCAAGCCGTGCTCCCTCTTATATTCTTTATAATCACACTTTATTGCATAGAGCAGAAAATAAAGCATCTATATCTCCATTTCCCCCCACCCCTGCCCCCTTTTTTCCTCCCTTTGGGAAATTGGGTGCTGTTTTCTCCTGGAGCAGCTGAGAGGATGCTCTAGGCACGCACCGGCGGGACGGGAGCAGCGCTTAGAGGGAAAACCATTC
>NW_008685183.1:0-38253 GCF_000695815.1 Acanthisitta chloris | reverse complement strand
TAGTTATCACCTCACACACTGCCCCCCATGAGCTGGCAGTACCAGCAGTAGCAGTGAGGCTCCAGCGTCTGGCACAGGCAGAGGGAGCACTGGACTGCAGCCATTGCACAGATCCCAGCAACCTGCTCTCCTGAGCAACTCTGCCTGTACCTAGAAAGAATTGTGCTTCTGATTGTGGGAAATGAAAACATAAGGTGAAAAAAACATTAGCTTATCAATTGTCTCCCAGTTTGTCTGGTGCTGGTAATTACACTACTGGAAATTTCTATTTCATTTGATATTGTTTATGTTTTTACATTACATGATGATAATCGAGTGTTCTCTCAAATACCTGATATATACAATAGTTTGAAGGGCCAATGGCAGGTCTAGCCAAGAGAGATTTAGGATATATAGCAAAATATAAGTGTTAAAGGTTTTAGAGCTGTATAAACCAAATGCATATATGTAGGAAAAAACCACCCCAAAACCAACTGCCTTTTTCTATTTGGCGAACTAATCAGACAGGTTATTCCTTTTTAACGTACCAGCCGTGCTCCTAAAGGCTGTAGACTGCAGAAAGCCACACAGTCACTGCCTGTAATAGATACGGTTCAGGAAAGCAGAAAACATTTGTGAAAGACACTATCAATACTGCACATGTAAAAGTGAGCAATTGCACATCTAAATGAGCGTGTAATTGTAATTGCACATGATTTTAGCTTTTTAATGAGTGGCACTTTACAGCAAAGTAATGGCTTTGTGCTGAAATGAAAGGACTCCTGGGTCAGCCTGAGGGCAGACTTGTAGTTGCAAGTTGACAAAGCCATTTTCAGTGTAATTTGTAATTCAGTTGTGCTGGCCAAATGTAATCAGGCAATTTGCATATGTAATTGTGATTTATTTAGCAGTGCTTTTTTGGGAGACATTTTTTTTCCTAAAGCCACTTTCAAAGTGATTTCATCACAAAGCTAAAAAAAAGCATTATTTCCAGAGTTATATGGTATAGTCAGTCAACAGAACAAACACCAAGAGACAAGAAAGTACACGTAAACATCTATGTGTGCACACAGACTACTCTCGTTGTACTTTTCTTAAGTGGCTACTTACAGCTAAACTAGTGACTTGTCCCATGGCAGCAGCCCAGAGAAAGAGTTTTTGCCCTCAACTGTTCCTGAAGTTGAGCTATTTAATATATTGATGTTCTTCTTTCAATAGTTTTGAGAAATTATTAATCATGAGTATTAATTGTGTTCTTTGTGATGACAGTAACTGTTAAAAGTGGGAAGCTAATGCTGTATTTAGTTCTTACCACGTGTAACTAAATAGAGGCTTGAATGTTTGTGGTCAGCATACAATACTATATACATGAATAGATCAAATACATTTTCTTCACATATAAAAATTCTTTCAAGTCTGGCAACTGACATGCTTCTCTTGAATTAGGATTTTGTATTTTCCTTTAGAATAATTTTTCTGGGATCATTAATTATGACAGATTCTCAACATTTTTCTTTAAATTTCTGATTTCTTTGAATGTGAAGAAAAACCTTAACAACATGGATCAAAGGCACCATACAAGTACCAAAAATACCCCAAATGACAGGTAAAATTAATTTCATCAGTAAATATATGAAATAACTATCAAAACAAAAAGTAATTCTTTTGGGGGAGGACTGCAGCTGCCTTGTTCATTTCTCATCACTGAGGAATGGCAATACTGAGTGGCAGAGGTTAGTTACTGCACCTGAGCTGAACAGTGCATTCGGGATGCACTGAATGAATATTTTTGGTAACCGCAGACACTGAACGTTAGCATTTCAACTGACCTTGTTTTGTAGGCTCTGAAACACCAGCTACATGTGCTGCTTCTTGAAGGAGATCCCAGAAGCCACTAGCAGGAGGATTAAAAGGCAGAAAGGCCCATGAAACCTGTAGGCTCTGCTCTGTCACAGAGTAGCTGGGTAGCAGGGTCTGGTCTTATTGCCTGGACCAGCACGGGTGGTTGTCCTTCTGTTTTGATACACAAAAGGGTCTGGTCTTATTGCCTGGACCAGCATGGGTGGTTGTCCTTTTGTTTTGATACACAAAACTGTGCCTCTGTTGAAGGAACTAGCATGCGCAGGGCATGGCTCAGATGTAGAGCTTTATTTTGCTATGATTGCATTGGATAGTGGAAGAAGATGCCATGGTGCAGTTGATCCCTAGAGAAGGAAAACCGATAGACTAGCTAACAGCTTGATGAACTAACTTGGTATATGAAGAAGATGTAGAGGCCCAGAAAATTGGCTTAATTGTGGGGTGGACTGTGACGGTGCATCCCCTCCCACTCAGGCCGTATTATGATCTGAGAAATGCACGTTAGGCCTCAGCCTTGACGAGCTGCACCTGGACTAAGCCCTTCTTGAGCTTATCAGAAACACTGTCTGTACCCTGAACTAGTGTTGTCTAAGAAATGGCCTAGGAAACTTATTCTTCTTGCCTGAGTAACAACCCAAATGGAATAATATTTTGTTATTGAACCAGGATGAGAAATTACCGTGACTAAAATCTTTTCTTTCGGGACCCTCTTGAGCTCGCAATTCCCAGAAAATAAGGGGCTGATGTATATGTCTGAAATAATGATAATTGGGTGGTTGTGGAGCCAACCAAGGACTGTTGGTATTAACACACTGTGAGAAAGCAAGTTTTGGCTGGAGAAGGGGGACCATGCGGAGATAGGACAGCACCAGTCTGGGACAAACATCCTTGTTATAGTTCCTAGGGATGAGAACAACCTACAGAAAGCAAGACACATGTCTTGGGGGTGGAGGAACCTGTCCATAAAAGGTACCCCTACTGAGTCCATGGCGACTACTCCCCCTGGACCCTGGACACCTTGACGCCCGGATCGATGCCTATCAGCTGGATCAACACTGAAGTTGGATTTGAAGCCAGGATTAACATCCTGTCAGCTGGATCAATGCTGGAACCAGGACTGGTTATCTTTTTTCCCTCTCCCTTTCCCTCTTACTTTCTCCCTTTTTAATGTCTCTTCTCCTTCACCCTACCCCTCTATCCAAACCCCACTGCTGTGTGCTTATATAGTAGGTCAGGAACTAGTATACCAATTTCCATGCTAAGCATGTAATTTCCTAATGAAACTTTCTGATTGTTTGCAGATCCTCTGACTCTTGTTGTTCCTTTCTACCACAAGCATTTATGAATCTTAGGTGCCTCCTCCCCTTAAGGGCGAGTCATCACAGGAAGGTATCAGAAAGTGTCACGCTGTATGCTTATTTTTTTGCATTAACAAAAGCATAAGAGAAAGAAGTTAGGAAAAATTTGTGGTCTTGCATAGAATCAGTCAATAAAAATTAATCTGCATCTATCATTACCCAGAACAAAGTTTTATAATCTATGCATACATACACTTAGTAGTAGACAGATTAAGCAAACAAAGCAAAACACCAAAGAAACCCCACACATATAGTTCTTTTATGTACTCTTAGATATGGACATGGAAGGAGACTCACACATTTAATAGCTAATAACAATCCTGGAATAGTTCAATTTGCTTTGGAAGACTGAAATTCTGAAATCATGGCTGAATAAATTTAGTGAAAGCTTTACACTTTTTTCCTGGGTTTGGGCCAGAATTTCACCTGTTACTTGTATATATTCCTCTACTCTGAATTCTTATGTCTGATATATCTCTCATAGCTGAATAACAAGATCTAAAAGCCTTTATGTATGCTGGAGTTAGTCTCTGAATCTGAAAAGAAACTTCAAGAGAAATCAGCTCATGCTCCAGTGGAATGAAGAATTCTGCTTTCCAGTATTTAAGTCATGGGAGTTGGGTTTAGTTCTTAGGCTGATTGTTGTCATAGCTTTTAATACCACAAGTATATATAGAGTCCTGTGACTAAGACATTGCTACCTTTAGATTCACACTAAATCAGCATAATTCAGTAAATGGCACCAAAAACCTGTACTGATAAATAAAGATACAATAAAATGTGTACAGAAGAGTCAGGACCAAGAGTATAACAAGGCAAAAAAAAAAGACCAAAGTGGCATAAGGAAACATATTAACTGTGCAAAGGAGTAGTGATTATAAAAATTGCAAACATTAAAACCATGCATTCGTGTTTCTCTGGTTTCAGATAATTGTTTATGTCACAGCTGTGGTGTGACAAACCCAAAAATTTTAGTTGTGGTGGGACAAAAACTAAAATTTCTAATAATTTCAGTTTACAAGCCAAATGGGAAATATGATTTCAGGTTAATAAAACCATTATGTTTTCAGATGTGTGTATATATATGTGAGGGTAAAATGACCTAATTGAAAATTAATCCTTCCTCAATTAATGCATTTTTATGCACCTTGGAAAATCAGATTTGCTTTGTCATCTTGAAATGCATTGTAAAATTACTAAATACAAATTACCACATATTGGAATGAAATAATGATTACCTCATATAGCTTTTGCTAGATGTGAGATATGGCTGATTTATAAGGAATCAGAATGTTTCTTACTTATATTGCTATTTAAATTTTAATTTATTTACAAGAGAAAGAGATTTATGTATCTACAGCTTTTAAGTTAGTATCTGTCTTGCATCAGTTCACTGTTCTTCTAGGTAGTGTATATCTAGTAGCTTGCAAAGATGAACTAATAAGACAGCAGCTAGCATAACTTCAGTGCATATTATATCTTTCAGCATTATGAAATACATTGTCTCCATTTCAGAAGAGGCAGGGGAGGAGCCTTGGCCTTGTCCTAAAGCAGTTTGGACACCTACCCACCACACAGAGATAATCTGGCTACTGTGTGTGCTGTCAAATACAGTGAGAATGTAAGAAAGAACATCGTTCTGTGCTTCCCTGTGTGCTATGGCAATCTCTTGCCATGTGAACTACCATGAGAGAACCAAGATCGTGCATTGAAGTGATCTGAGAAACAGCAGTTCAGAGGAATCCAGAAGAAAGGTTAGCACTAGAAAGTTACCGGCTGCCTTTTCTCTGCCAGAAATAGCAGTTTCATAGAGTTAGTGAAGTAACTCCTGCCTGGGCAGGGACTCCTTGCCATGGAAGCTAATTGCCAGAAGCAGGAAGGCTTTGGCAAGAGACATGCACTGGGGTGTACTACGGGAAAATTAATTCATTGTGTGCCTTGGCTTGGCATTGCCTACTGCAGATTATCCTGCTCAAAGAAGCCAGAAACTGTATACTTTATGCTCCAATACACCCATCGTTTGCTTGCTCCCGGCTAAGCTTGCCACTTCATTGTAGCAATGGATCAACAAATTTCAGCTGTTTTTCCATCTCAGGAGAGCAGGTTGTTCTGGCCAAGAAGGTGGTTTTTCCCACTCTGATGCTCTTGATCTTACCCCATCATTTACTGAGTGCCTCTTAAACACTGATAAAGGCAGGGAAAAAGCACAGGTCACCAAACAGCGAATGAGAAAAAGGAGCAGGTCAGAAACAAAAGAATTGTTGCTGTCATTAACCAAACATAGGAAACAAAAAAGCAAAAATACTATCTAGAAACCCTGTTCTGGAACTGAAGCCCTACAATCACCCCAGGAATAAAAATTAGTTTGATTTTTTTGAATATATAAAAGTTTCTTTTTACATATATGGATTGAAAAAAGAAATCACTGCCTGAAAAATGAACAGTCAAAGCCTTTGACGTCAGTGAGAATAAGCACACAGTGTGGCCCCCTAACTGGAAAAAACTAAAGCATCAGTTCATCTTATTAAAAATAAAAAGAAAGCATCAATAAAATCAGATTAGGATCTCATTTCTGTGTAGGAAATACTGTTTGTTGATCAGTCTCTTCTCTGAGGATAAGCTTGCAGAGACATTTGGCCCCACAAGGCAGTTTCAGGTATTTTCATGTTTGAATTAATAAATCTTACTTTCTTGGTATACCTTAGAAGTATATTCACATTAATAAGATGTCTTGGTCTGGAACAAATTTATACCAGTACATTATATCTATCTATTTTACATTATTCTACCACAGATTTTATATTCTTCTACCACATCTTACATTAGAAGTTTTAAAAAATATAATTTTATGGAGCTTTAATCTTGATTTTGTGTTTATCATGTGAGTGTACTGAAAGGAATTTGGAAAAAAAAGTCTCTATTTATATAAGCTATGTAAAAAAACTCCTACATTTTCCTTCAAAGGTTGTAAATATAAAAAAAAAATGTAGGCAAGTATTTTAGTTTTCATGCTTTTAACTGCCACTGCCAATCAAAACCAAGGTTTTTGAGAAACTTGTACTTTTCTGGAATAATCTTTTTAATAACATATCAATTCAGTTTAATCAACAAATATAACCCATTTTCAGATTTATTTAGTTTTTAATCCAAAGGTTTTAATTAAGCACAAAAGCATTTAGGAAGTGGAGATTTTGAAGGGAGTCTTCCTAGCCATTCTTCACAGAAATCTGTCACTAGGACAGTCGTTTTAGTGAGAAATCATCATGTAAGCTGCTGTCACCCTCTCTCCACTTGCCCCACCTCCTCCCACCAGGGGTAGATATGTGTATTTTGAAAGCTAAACCTGGAGGTTAGTATTCTATTCTGAACTTCAAGCATTTGCAGTCTTGGGTCACGAATTAGTTATTCAGTCTTACCTCACTCCTGGAAGGCAACTTCAGGGAGTCCTGTGCTATCAATCTCTTATCAGCAATACCATTTTTTGCAGAAGTACATCCTACCTTGATGTCCTGAGTCCAAGCCAAGTTAGCAATACAGGCATCGTTGAAACTATATTATATTGTTGTACTAAACAGAAAATGTTCTAGTATTATATAGTTGTACTAAACAGAAAATGTTCTAAGAATCCAGTTGAAGAGTATCAGAGAAAAAATGGTTATATTCATTAAAGCATATATACCTCATCAGTTTAGAAAATATTATAGACTTAAAGAATGACAGATATTCCATAAATAATAACGGAATAGGTAACTTAGGGCTCAGTCAGCTCACATAAATATCTCATTAAATCAGGTCACGCCAAGGCTTTCCTTCAAGCTGAGATTAGGATCTGCTGTTACTTGAAAATTCCATCAAGTTTTCCAGCTCAGCCAGCCTGTATGCTTACAAGTGTGAAACTGAAAGCAGTAAGTAAATTAAATTTCACAAATACGAAAATTGGAATTGTAAATTTTATCATTTTCTTCTTCCTCTGCCTACTCTCAGAAATCAAATCAGTATTAGCAACAGTCCAATACACTTAATGCTGTGTTAAAATACATGAGCTGCTGTGGGCATAAAAGATTATACATTGCGTGATGGTAATACTGTCTTTTCTGTCAGTGCTAGAAGTTCTTGCTCCTGTCACTTTCCTGGCTGTGACAGCCAGGCTGCTTCCCGTGGTAGAGACAGGCAGTGTCCCACCCAGACAGTGCCTGCTGACTGTGCGTGACAGAAACATCGCGTTCCACCCGCAGTGAAGCATGACAGTCAGCCCTCTGCACTCCACCTGCTCTGTCCTCCATGCTAAAGCATAGGAAGAGTCAATAGTTTGTTTGACAAAGCCTGTCTCCCAAAATGAGATATATCCCAAGCTTTCACTTTGCATTTCTAGAGGAAAAAAAAATTTAAAATTCAAGATAATTGCACTATTTTTTTCATTTTAAACTAAATTGAAGCAGAAGGGCTGCAGAGTGCTTTTGTTCTGGTTTAATGACATTAGTTTAAATAATGACATTAGTTTAAAATCACTGTATTTAACAGATATTTTTTTTCTGCTTTTTACTTTAAAACAAAGATGAATAAAAAAAAGTTTACTCTCACTAATTTTTACTTTGTTAATTTGGAAAAAGCATTCTTGTAAACCTTCCTGTCACAGATTTAATACCAAATCCATATAGTGCTTTATCACAGACTCTCTGGAGTTGGAAGGGACCCACAAAAATCGAGTCCAAATGTTGGCTCTGCACAGGACATCTCCAGCAATCACACCATGTGCCTGAGAGCATTGTCCAAATGCTTCTTGAACACTGTCAGCCTTGGTGCTGTGATCACTGCCCTGGGGAGCTGTTCCAGTGCCCAACCAGCCTCTGGGTGAGGAACCGTTTTCAAATATCTGACCTAAATCTCTGCTGACACAACTTCAGACTGTTCCCTCAGGTCCTGTCACTGGTTGCCAGAGAGAAGAGCTCAGTGCCTGCCCCTCCACTTCTCCTCACAAGGAAGTTGTATACAGAGATGACTAGGCTGTTTCTGCCTTTGCAAAGTAAATGATATGATGTTTGTAAACATGGGGGTTTATTGTCAATTATAGCTGCTATGTTATGTTTTCCAAATCTGGAAAGAAAACCACATTTCAAGGTTGTGTCTTTTTTTTTCCATTGTTAGCAGTCACAAAAGTGGTAATTTGCTGCAAGCCTACCAGTCCGTGAAGTTTACTGCCCTCCCCTCAGATACTGGTGACAGGACATTTTAAACAGAACTGGAAGTATGGTGACTAGAAATGCAGATTCTAATAACTTTTCATGGACCCTACAGCCTCTGTTCTGTTTGGCAATATGTAAATGAGGCTACTCTAGTGTTTTTCTATCCAGAATTCATGAATTTGGGGGCAGTTGTCCTGTTAGCACTGTATAGTACTATAAGTACAGTGATGCTTACCTGTGATGGGGGCTGGTAAAGAGAGCTGACTGCAAACCAGCTTAGAAAGAAATGAATGCATATTAATTATGAGAAACCTCTGTGTGTGTGTGTGTGTGTGTGTGTGTGTATGTGCACATGATAGATTTCTGAGGAAAATCTAAGCCATTTTGCAGCAGGTTCAGATTTCCTTTTTGTACTTTTTTTTTGTACTGTGCATGCATTTTTACCAATTTTGCTTAGCTCCATTAGCTCCAAGTTTAGATAATCTAAATATTAAACACAACAGCTTTCTAAGTGACATTTACTCATTTATAATTTAAAAACCCCACAAAAATTAAGATTGCCCTGGTAGTACTTGCTTTTTAGTTGTTTTGGCCCTCAGGGGATGATTTAACTTTACACTTTACATGGGCTTCTCCTTTTCCTGGAACATGCAGGCTGTCCCTGGGTGCTGACAAGCTCAGGGCATTTCTGCCAGGAACTCCAGGGTCCCTTGGTCATATAGGACAGTGCTGATGGAGGGAACCTGTTGGGAACACAAGTGTGCTCTTAATCTCAAAGGAGAATGTTTTGCTGCTACAGGTCTTCCAGCTCCCATTACATGATACAGGGTAGATGTGGATTATGTAGACAGCATCAGTATCAAAGAGTAAGCCCAGAAGACCAGCTCATAGCCCAGAGTCTCTCCATCCTCATCCTTTTGCTGCAGTCAGGTGGATAATGGGAAAAAAAAGCAGAATTCAATGTTGTTAAGAAATTATTAGGTGTTTCTTCCTCCTTTTCCACACCATGATTTCCTGTTTTCTATTCCTTGGTTTGACTCTCATGGATTGTGTTTTCTGCCTCAGTTCTGTATCACTATCCCCTCTATGCTGCTTCTTCATCCCAACACTCTATTACTTTATTTTCTTCCTTCATGTTGCCAAATTGCCAACAAAATAGTCTCCAGTAGTGGAGGAGTCAGTCCTTTCTTCTTCCAGGTATGGTAGAAGGAGGAGGTACAGGAAAGCCATGTGTATTTCCTACACCTCCAGAAAGAAATTACCAGTTTAACCAGTTCAGAGGACACAGATATCCAGTACAAATCAGATATTCTGAAATTTTTAGCTGACCACTTCTAACAAATATCAGCTGAGAGCACACAGATGAAATTTTTCTAAGTCTCATAACTCAGCTGCTCACTTATGCAAGAGAGTTGAAAATGCCAACTGATCCTGCCAAACTGCTCCAAAGCAGGGTGCATGGATAGCTGGAATTGTATAGCTATGTGGTTTGATTTAGGGGAAAACAGCTTTTCTCCTGCTCTCACTCCTGAAAAATCAGTACTATTTGAACTGACACCGCACAGAAAATATGCCTGAAAAGGACACTTGGGATGGAAATTTTGATCTTCTGCTGGTTTGGGCTGGTGTTAATTTTCTTCACAGTAGCTAGTATGGGGCTATGTTTTGGATTTGTGCTGAACACAGTGATGATAAGATAATAGAGATGTTTTTCTAATTGCTGAGCAGTGCAATTGGGAGGAGACACAGCCAGGACAGGTCACCCAAACTGACCAAAGGGATATACCATACCATATGACATCATGCTCAGTATGTAAAGTGGGGGGAAGAGAGGAAGGGGGGAGCATTTGGAATCATGGCTTTTGTCTTCCCAAGTTCAGGTGATGGGGCCCTGCTCTCCTGGAGATGGCTGAACACCTCCTGCCCATGGGAAACAGTGAATGAATTCCTTGCTTTGCTTTGCTTGTGTGCATGGCTTTTGCTTTCTCTGTTAAATTCATTTTCTCTACCCACGAGTTTTCTAGCTTTTTACCCTTCCGATTCTCTCCCCCATCCTGCTGGTGGAGGAGTGAGCGAGTGGCTGCGTGGGGCTTGGTGTTGGCTGGGATTAAACCACAAAAGATCTAAAAGGTTAATATTTGATATTATAAGCATCAAAACAAAACAAGAAACAAAACTCAAAGAATTGAAACATTAGGCTTTCTAGTTTATTGACCTGACCATGAAAAGAACAATAGTGTGCATTTACGGTAAAAGGAATGTAAAGTACTGTTTTCTTACTCCTGAATAAGAAAGGTGCACAAACTGTAAATAGCTCTGATGGCTTTTTCAGTTTCAGCCATCTTCAGCACTGATTAGAGTGAGCCAAGTAATTTTTGATAGGGAAAAAATGTAATCAGAGAACGCCAGTTCTGAAGATTCCCAGAGTGACTGCATTTTCAACAAAATACAGCCTGGGAACTCTTGTGAAAACCTGCATGCTCTCTTCTGGCTCATCTGGTGGCTGTTGTTCTTTGCCATGCAGCCTTCTCAGGGCAAGAGGCTCCAAGCTTTGCAGATCTTCTTGGGAGGTGTGTTATGCCTTTCAAATTGCTGTTCAACAGAAATCCTCTATTAAAAATTCATTTCTTCAAGGTACTTTATGTTTTATCTCTCTGCAGTAGTTAGAAATTATGTTCAGTATGTTGTAAAAGCATCCCGTAAATAGGCAAGAATTTGGTATACTTGAAAAGTTTAACTTGAGAAAGTAGCAGATATGACACACAGTGGTATCAGTTACAGACATATAATATAAAAAATATCCAAAGAAAAATGTGATATTCACATTACAAAATTAAAGAGGACCCAATACAATCCAGTCAAATTCTCTATCTATTTCCTATCTAGGCAACTCTGCTAATATTTTTTAACAAGTTGAAAGATGACAAGAAAGATGCATTATACATGGGTGAGACTTCTTTTATGAACAGTCAGAGTTTAAAGATGTTGCTTTGGAAGTACTATACATTGATTCTGATCTTTCTGTGAAGGTAATATGCTGTATGTCATTTGGCCCGGCCCCAGGAGCCTGCTAGCAACTTCTTTCTCACACAGTTTAACTCAAATCAGTCCTGAAATCCCATCAGCCACATCATTTTCCCTAAGCAATATTGCAAGAAAAATAAACGGCATGCCCTCAGAAGTATTTTTCTAACCTCAGTCTCTTATTCCCTCTCTCAATTGTTTGGTTTGTTAAACACTAAGCAACACATAAATTCAAGCTAGAACTATAACCAGGCCACTACAAGTTTTTATAAAGCCATGCAAAAGAGTTAGGATTAAATTTATTTTAAAATAAATTGTTGTTTCTCCATCACAAGATATGATGTTATTGGAATTGGATAAAACCCTAATAAGAAACTTTCCTTATGAGCCCATGCATCTCATCCAGTTTTATCTTTTAGCCGTTGTTGATAAACGCTCTTAAACCCACTTGATAAAAGTTTTACTAAGTCATTGCAACGACATACAACTTGTCATCTAGATCAGCAATTTCCACTCCACACTGTGATATCTGTTACTTTTGTTCACAAGATTTAGCTGAACATATTTTTTGCTAATAAGCTGTTAAAAAGGAATCATAAAACCACTGTACAGGTCCAGATCCAAATTTTCTTTAGCCTGATGACCTTTTTTTGAGTAGATGAAGCGATACAGGGATAGCTCCCTGGTAGACTCCTCCAGATTCCAGTGAAGTGTAACATGATGAGTTCCTAGCTAATCAGGCTAACAAATAGCTTTATTGTTCTAAAATGAAAGCCCTTTTGTGGTTAAAGCTGTAGGAAACTCAGACTAGGTATTCTTTTCCTGTTGGCTCAAATATCCTTAACAAAAATCTTGCAAATAACTTAAATCTGATTAAGTTCCTCTCTCTCAATGACCTCCATCCAGCCTTTTGCTCCTTCACCTTCATGCAATCTGCTGCAGATGGACTGTACCAATAAAAGCACAGAAAGAAATCTGGACTAAGGCAGCACTTTCTAGGTTATTTTCAAGCAGGATTTTTCCCTGCAGTGATTAGTGTGACTGCAGTGCAGTCACTCACACTCCTCCAGGAGTACAGCTCTGCCACTGAGGCCTGAGATAGGGACGGACACAGCTGGAAGGCTAAGGAATAGGGACAATTTAACCTGGCTATTGAGACAAACATGGATTGCAACTCCACTCTAAAAAGAATAATCTATGGTATGAAGGGGATTTAATATAATGAGAGTCCTGCTTTCAAATATTACATATTGTACTAAATGTTATGATTAGAATTTTCTAGCCCAAGTAGTTTAGTGATACTCATTTCTCCAACACTGATCTATTTCTCCACAATAAATGTTTTGAAAGGGGAAGTTCAGTCCCTGGCATTGTTAATCCAAATCACACATAAGGCACAAATTAAGTAGGAAGACAGGATGGGTTAACTTAATGCAATCATTCCGTTTGCTCTCAGTTTCTAGGAGTGAGGAGTGAGCTAGGAGTGAGGCAATCATTCCGTTTGCTCTCAGTTTCTGGCAGCTAGGAGTGAAGTAGATTATGTAAACAACACACTACCTTCACAAAAATATTAAGTATTTCCAAATAGCTGACATGTATTTACCACATCTTCCCTGACAATCACTATCTTTGAATAATTTTACTGTTGTTTTCTCAGGCTTGCTCAGAAGAACATTTCACTGGTATTTTTAGAGTGCATATTGCATTCAGTGTGGAATTTTTGCTGTCAGAAAAAGGCAGTTAGATGGATCCAACATGACAAAAGCTCTCTGCTGCTACTCACCTATTTATTATTCAAGTCCTTAAAGTTAGTTACAAGGATTTTCTAGCACTTGATATTAAGCTGCTGCCCTGCCTTTCCCTCCGATTGTAAAGACATACATTGTTTGAAAGATGCCATCCAGTTCTCAGCAGTAACCACTAATGGCCCCACAGCTGCTCCAGGATCTTCTCCCAGCCTTTCATGGTCAATTTCTGATCAGTCTGATTTGAAACCTCTATCTTCTTTCAACATAATACTTATTGCAAAGATCTGATAACCAAATTTTCAGAAACACTGCCCTCTATGCCTGATAGGACAACACATCAACATATATGACAGGTACCAACAAAACCAATAAAAGACTCACTCAGCAGTAGTCTTATAATTAAAAAATTAAACAGGTTTAAGGTCAGAAGTGTTTTCTAGTCAAGGACAGATTGTCTAAAAGCTCTTTGGTGTGAAGGAGTGGAAGGAGAGCAGGGAAGGGAGAAAATAAAACCTGAAAGCACAGAAGCCTTTAATTAAACTCTCTCCCCCCCCCACCCCAACACGCAAAAAAAGATACCTCGAGTTATTTTGACTATTGAAAGTTGACAAAAGCAATGAGTTCTTCAAAAGCTGAAAGTTCTTCTAGTGGTCACTACGCACAGACCAGGATTTTAATTTTATTTTTTTGTATTTACAGAGTTTAGAGAAGTTTAATGGATTGACAGGTAGTTGAGCACAGAACATCACAACTGTCTGCACACAAACCTAGCACAAATGGCCAGATCTGTTCATGTCCCTTGTAGAGACCCATCAGATTCTACCACTGATTTTTTCTTAGCTGGTTAAAATATCATGATCTTTGTACCCAGTGGCGGTCGAAATGTAATGACATATTTTAGAGAAGTAACTACTGTGTTTTACTTTGCAAAAGGAAGAAGTAGCAAACATTATGGTAGTACCCTGATCTAGCCAAAAATAAGTTACTTTGCCCAGGTATCTTCCCTTTTGCTCAAAAAAGTTGAGAAGAAAAAGGAGAAACAAGACAGAAAAAGTACAGCTTAACACAGGGGGAAAAGTACAAATTCTCTGATGCATTAAAATAACCTTATACCAAGGTTATTGGTTAAGGCTCCCCCACACACTCCACTGCCACCCTCACTGAAGTTACTAAAGCAGTGGATGATTTTCAGTGCAGCCCCAGCCTATTTTGTTTCAGAATATGGAGTGCAGGCAGTATTTTGAAACACAAAAGAACAGGAGAGAATATTCACAGGTTTAAGATGCAAGTACAGCAAGTCCCTACAGTGAAGGGATGTAAAAAAGTATTAGGAAAAGAGAGTACATTACCACACTCCATCAATAAGACATAGACTAAAGAAAATATAATCCCAACAGTGGTCTCATCCCTTAGTCACATCCTCATTCTTCCAAAACCATCAAGAAAACAGTAATTTATTACTTTCTTATATTCCTGAGGCTGCCATTTGGCAAAAATGCAGAGCTCATCTTTGCTGCACAATATCTTTGTGGTTCCTGTGTCATACTAGGCAATCCTTCTACTTGTGCATTTTTATTTATATATGAATAACAAAGCATATTAAGTTTGAATAATAATCTTTATTTCTTTATTAGTTTATTTGTAAAAGGTACATTGTAATCCTGAGCTACTGCTTTTATACATTTAGCATCATACAAAGACAGATCATTTACAGTTCGATCATTTACATTTATTGTGCTCCAAAATCCTTATCCGAATATCATTTTGTCCTAGCAGGAACATAGATAATTTAAATTACATGTATCCCTGAAACATCCACATTAATTTACCCATCTGACCCCATCATCTAAATTACTACAGTCATCTAAATCACTCAGGACATTCCTTTTGAATTTAGCAAAAACTTGTTTAAAACTATAAAGATGGGCAGTGCAAGAACTGGTCCCTCAATCCTTTGTGAATACATCATTAGAAAAAAAACTTTCTGTTTCCGTATTCTCTTGGCAAGTCAGTGCTAAATTAACTAGATGTACTTTGATGGAATGGTCCAAGTAATAGTTTGTTTTCTTATTACAGCAGTTAATGAGAATTTACAGTGTCTCCCTTTGCAGTGACCAGTGCATAACTCTCCCAAACAGGGAAAATCTGACATGATCAGAGGAAAGTAAGAGGCAACCCATCACCATCTTATTGTCATCTACATGACACTGAAGTATTACAAACCAAGTCTTATGAAATGCTTCCCTTAGACCCTGTAAAGGAACTTGTATGAGTAACCAGAGTTAAGTTCCATAGTCCGAGCATGGCTTTTAGGATTTGCCAGTTAAGAAAAAAAAAAAAAACAAACCCAAAACCTAAGTCCCAGGATCCTTGAGAAGAAAGCATTTATCCTAACTGAAATCCAATCCTGGATAAATGGAAATTTATTGGACTACCGAAATAGCATCTTCCTACCTGAAAAATCTCCCAAGCATACAGTGTTTACAAATGTCTCTCTAGCAACAGTGTCAGTCTTTTAAAGTACACTCATTTCAGTTCCTGAATAAGGTCACTATGATCTTAGGCAAAAGATACAGTCAGCAGTTCAAGCAAAATGCTTATTGCTTAGGTTTAAAGCAAGCCACTTGAATATAATTTTAGTTAAAATGTTAAGTACAAATGTGAAGCTACTGTAGAAACACTTATAAACACTCTTGCTTTTGAATTCTTACTGATCATCTAGAAAAATGGCAGACGGATTTTAACATAAAGGAAATGTAAAACTTAATACTGTCTGTTGAAATAAAATTCAACACCTATAAAGACAGAGTTATGAACATGTAAACACAGCTTTAGTATTCTGAGCTAGGGAATCTAGCAGCAAAACAAACTATTTGCATATTATGTAGTGCAATGAACATTTGTTCTTAGAGACCCCCAGTCTTTAAACTACTTGGAACAGAATGGAATCCTTACAGGAAAGGTTTTAAAAGTGTCCAAGATGTAATATCCAGAATTACTAGATGTTCATCTGCTATAACCTAACAATTTCTCTATGCAAAACTGTGTTCTGGATAACTGACTTTAATGGCTCCCCAGTAGCAGGCTCGAATGAGGCAGATTAAACCTAGGAGATAAGCAACAGCCCAAGAAACATATGTCGCGTGAAATTGCCTGGCAAAATCTTGCGTACCAACCTAAAAAGAGAAAACAGAAGTGTCAAACATACAGCACTATCTGCTCTTCAGGGAAGAGCAAGTTATATTAAGGAGAAGCATGTCGGCACATTTTCAGCTCTGGTAAGGGTAAGGCAGGTATTTATTGGCTTCATTTTACACAACCATGGGATAATTGAGCTTGAAAGGGACATCAGAAGGCCTCTAAGTGCCAAAGACCCAATCACAGCAGGGTCAACTCTAAGGTCAGACTAAGTTGTTCAAGGTTTTAACCCAGCTAGGTCCCAAAAAACTCCAAGGATGAAGGTTACACAGGCCTCTGGATGCACCTCATGGAGAAATGTTTTCAAAACATTTTCAAACTCAGTAAGGTTGTTATTAAATAAATAAATAAATACATAAATCCATCCATTTCTCACTGTTTTTATTTCTGGCTGGCTTTGTTTCTACTAGGAAAACTGGAATCATTCATAATTCACTTAAGATCACACAAAATAATTACTTCAGTTAAAAATCAAGTTAGAAGCATAATGAGAATCACACATATGAATTCACTGCAGGTATTTCCTCCCATGTCCTTTTCTGGGACTGCCAGGTACAAAATTGGCTCCAGTAACCAGTACTAGATACTGGTAAACAGATAGGTTTAGTAACAGAGTAACAACAATATCAGCCTTTTAATTTGTAAACAGCTTATTATCTAGTTTTGATCCTTATAGCTTGTACAAATTAGACAGGCACATACATGTTTCTAGCTTTTTGGAAAACCATTCACCCCTACTCCAGTGGAACTTACATTCCTAGCTATACAGCAACATGTATTTCTGGAAACCTGGAAGTTTTGAGAGCTCTAGCAAGATGTTCCAGTATTTTTACAGTGAAGTAAAACCATTTTTCATAAAACTGAAGCTTTTAGAGAGATGAAGAGTCAAATTTAATGTAAGAAAGAAGAGGCTCTCAAGGTACCAGAACACTTTTTTTTCTAGAAACATTTCCGTTTTCTCACTAACTCAGAGGATTAAGTTCATGGGTTTAACAGAGATGACAAAACTCACACAAACTTAGGAGGCTTAACTCAAATGCTGGAGAAAGAAGAGCTGGTCAACTAAGAGAGCTCCTCTGAATACATCCCCACACAGTTACAAGTACATCATGAGACATCACTTACAGTCAATCCAACGCCAATGAAGATGCATATCATTCCAATTGTAATGTATGCACAGCAGCGCCTCCGGGGCAGCGCACTTCCAACAGAAGAACTGTTAGAAAAATAAATGGTATTTTAAATTTTAAAAAAACAAACAAAAATGTCCAACCAACAACGTAACCACCACAAAAACAACCCCTATATAAATAGTAACCATTAAGTCTAAACAGGAGGAAGGAAAGAGGATGGCCATACACATACACCATCTTATGTTTATGAACTTGTAGACAAAGTGTACAACTACACTAACAAGTACAAGTCCAAGTAGGCATATGTTTGGAAATGGAACTATTGGTGATTATCAAGTACCTAAAAATCTAGGTGCTTACAAGAAAGAGAATGGTGCCACACCTACACTTCAAGTGTGTCCACCTCCCGTGCCCTCAGCACACCCAGGTAAGAATCTTGAATAGCCTTTGAATAGCTCAAGTTTGCTTTCCAGCTTCTATTTAGGTGCAAGACATCCTTCAGACTTTTAATACATCAGCATATGGCTGACTCCATCTAAGTAACTGGAAATCACTTCTACCACCCCAAATATCATTAGTAACAACCTTCACTATCCATTTCCTGGAATAGTTCACTCAGTACTGCTCAGTGGCTGAACTCTGCCCCATTTCTTGAAGATAAACACAAATCATTTTAGTCACAGACACATAATTTTTTTCTATGTTCAACATCTCCAAAGCCTGAAATTCTTTAGACTACAAGTCAGTTTTAGTAACTTCAGAAACATGACAAGTTCTTCTTACTTTCCAGTTTCTTTTAGAGTCCTACAACAAGTTACATGAGCTGCACAAATCATTTCTAACAACCAAGGTAAATAAATCCCCTGGAAGTTCTGTCACTCATCGTCTAGACTATGAACTCCAGGACAGAGAGCTCTCTCTCTACCTGCTGCATCAAGCTTTTACAGTTCTTCGGTCAGACAGAATAGAAAATGCAAACAAAGCATTATTTTACTACAGGTCAGAAAAATTATTCCAGCAGCTCAGCACTGTTTAGCAAATACATCTTGAGCCACACATCTGCAATCACATACAGCTTACTAATGAGGAAAACAGGAACATGGTTTAATGCCATTGAAACACAGGTAAAAGGACTAGTAATGCAGAGTTGCTTTCATACAACAGGTACTATCTATCTTAGAGGTGGTTTTGAAGCATCCTGAAGTTTGCTGTCATTAGTTAAGTACTCCATTCTGGGAGCTCAACACACCTTCGGAAACACTGGAATGTTTGTATTCTGTGCTCAAGGTTACAAGAGAAAGTAATTTTCATCTCATGATGGTTCAACATATTCAAGATAAATGCGTAACAGAGGAAAAGACTGCTGAACTACTGAAGGAGTATGTCTCATATGACTGACCAAATTTCAGGTTCCAGTTAATTAACCACACAGTAAGGCCTCATATGCTTAGCATGTGACTAAAATTTTTTAAGCATTCATCTTAGAAAGCCTTCAAACAGATTGGTTTAAGCAGCTTTACTCCCAACATTATTTCTTTACAAGGAATTTCTAAAATGCTCCAAGGAAAAAAACCCCAGAAACAGCAAATCCATACCACCACACTGAGCTTCAATCTTGCAAGGCAAGGGTTGAATACAGTGACCCCTCATAAGATATTTTCAGAAGAGAAGCAAAAGTCCCAAGATGTTTCTGCTTATTAATTTCCACAAGGAAAACACTTCTTGCCAAAAATCTTACAATACACATGCGGGATAGGACTGGGGGTGTGTGTGGGGTGTGATTAGGGTGGGAGGATTCCCAGTTGGGGAAATAATGGTATCTTACACCACCCTCTCCCTCAAAACCACCCTACAGCCATCCTAGGAGAGGGATATGTTGTCCAATTCCAAGTTATATAAGGAAAAAACAATCAAACCTAACAGCAGTTTTATAAAAGGGGAAAGGGAGGAGACTTCTCCAAAAGCTGAACTGATGAGCACTGAGCTTGCCAAACTGACCTTAGGTTCCCTCCTCTGCAGGATTTCCTGGTTATGTACTCAGAAAGTTAATACTATTACAGAGCTGGATACTGTAAGACAAGCTGGTAGAAATGTCATGTTTAATACACATAAAACACACATGATATTTACTGAACTGTTTATTTCACAAAAAGTTCATCCTGGGAAAGAGACCTGAGACCTACACTTTCAGAGCTGACTTATCTTGTTTTTGTAATAACATTGCAAGTGTTCTGTATATTTTCCATCCATATTCCTCTCAAGCTCTGTCTCCCTCCTATCAAATTAAAAAGGCTGAGGGAGAAACCATAAATACAAATACTGCAAAAAGGAAATGTAGAGAATGTCTCAATGTAACTGCCTTTCTCTTCCCACTGAAAGCAAAGATAAAATAAATACAGTAAGTTTCTACAGTCACATAACAGACCTGGGAATATTTAGCAATCCCAATAAATCATTTCTCACCTCCTGACAGTGGCATTAGCCACTAGCTCACTCTAAATAGTGAGGTTTCCCTCTACACACCCCAAGGTCCATGTAAAAAACCCAAATTAACTTTGAATAAAGCAAGCTGAAACTCTACCCCAAAACCTACCAACTGCAACAACTCTGACAGGCACATTCAGAAACATTAAACCCAGGATCACAAGAACATTTTCAAGTTGCAGAAGCAGCCAATTCCATTGTGGGGCTAATGAGGGTGAACTCACCACAGAGCTACCCAGAAGGCAGCAGTTCTTTCTTTCTGAGCTGCTGCTGAGGAAGCAAAGGCACCTGCTAAACCTTTTGGCATTGGCAGCAGATATAAAAGATACCGAAGCCAATTTAGCATCAGGTAGTTAATTAAAGAGGGGAAAAATGCCACAAGGGAGAAAGGCTTAAAAAGAGTAGCACAGGAAAAGAATGCTGGGTCTCTTGTGCTCCAAATAATAGGAATTTTGGCCAGTATTTCAGACGTACTTTTAAGAGGGTATTTAAGAGGAAAATCAAAATGCCAATATTGTGAAGGTGAATAGCACTGCTGAAACTGGCCTTCACGTGAGTGATGGGGTTCCAGCAACCTCTTTCCTAAAAGTCCTGAAGACTTTATGGGGCAAGTGTGTTATAAATTCACTAGGGTTCGTAGTTTTGTCAGACCTTAAAAAGTAACATAGGTAGGTTCTAAAGGATAAAAAGAAAAGATCTGGCATTCTGAAATAATAACCTGTACCATTCAATTCTTCTTCTAGTGACTGACTTCATCATTTGAAAGTTTCTAGATAATTTAATATACAGCTTGGGAAGGAGAACAGCAGACAACAAAACAGTTCCTGCTTCTTCTCCATGATTAAACGAGAAAAATACCAGAAGCCTCCCTTAAATCTCCCACTCTTTCGGGAAACAGGCTGATAAACATCTGGTATTTTAAAATATAAAAGAACACTAGACCAGTAAAAAGAAACAGGTTTTCCCCCATTCCCAGGTATCATCCTCTACACTATAAAATGAAACTATATTGTGACAATTTCCTCAGTAGCTACATTTTTGGTCCCAATACAGAGGATAACATGCAACTGAGGGCCTATGCCAGCCAGAACCACAACACATCTGTAGGGCTCCTGCACACACCTTACCTATCCTGGCATGACAGGTTTGCAGTCCACTTCCAAAGAGATTTGGCCATTTACCAAGTAAGTGATTTTGTTTTCTGCATCACCATTATTTCCCTATATTTCCTAAGTTATTTTGCAAAACAAAAGGAGTATGTCACAAACCAATGAATTTGTAACTACAATGGTAACATGTAGATGGGATTAAAAAAACCCAAGAAACCCAAGATCCTGTTTCCCTCGACATCCAGATATGAAAGGCTCCTTTGTTTACATACTCTACTCTGAGGCACGATCACTTTATTTTTCCTGAACACTGCTTTGTTATTGATCTTTTTGTGTAATAACTCCCAATCTCCCCTGTAGTTTTACACGACACTGAAATCTAGTCTCCATCAACCAAACAGGAGGTCACAAAGAAGCTGCAGACAGACACTGCACTTTTTAAAACATTTGAAACAAAATAATGAAAATTATTTGAGAATCTTAACATCACCTTGAAAAACTTACTGTTGCAGTGATTCAAGGTGCCTTTTGCCTCAGTCTACACTATTCTTTTTTCAGTGACAATCATCAATTGAGTCAACAGAAGGAATTACTGGTTTTGCACCTGACTACTCAGCTACTAATGAAGAAGTTTTGCATTAATAAGCTGAAATAAAGAACCCCACATTCCCTTCTGACTACTTGGCTCCGATGACCTCTGACAAAGTCCTGATAGAAAGCAGGTCATCGCAGTTATTTATTCCATCATCATGACTCAAAGCTCTGTCTCACCTATGCTGTGCCCTAAATCCATGCATTAGAAATGCTTATGCTGCTGGAAGTGCAGAACTCCTGACCATCGCATCTCAAAAGCAGAAAAACATCAAGCAACTCATTCAAAGCTAAATTACAGTATTCCACTGTTTGCATCCTCAGCCCAAGGACAGACATGCCCATTTGTTAAAATTTGTTTTGCATTCTGCAAGGCAGTTGCCAGGCAAGCTGTAATTATCACAAATTGCACTGCAGAGAGGCTCCCGTTTCTTACGCCCAGACAGCATGCTTTGCACTTCACAGACAAAACACTAGGAAAACCTTAGGCTCCAGCTGCAGTTTAAAATAAAAGCAACATCAACCAGTAGAAGACAACCAACAGATCACACAGTGCAACTTTTGGAGTGTGGTTTATTTTGCTGCTGTTATTGCTGGCATTGATTGTTTTTGTTTGGTTGGGTTTTGCTGTTGTGTTTGTTTTTCTTTTAAGGTTAAACTGCAAATAATTTTGTACCTAAGGAGAGTCAAGAAAAACGCTGAGGTCAGTTATCAAGAGTGACGTGATAACATATAACACATAATTGCAATTAGTTTAAAAACAAACCAAATAGCAAAACACCATCTTATCAAGACTGAGTTTATTTGACTTAAGCAAACTAGGACACATCCACTACTCCACACACGATCTGAACTTAAACATACCACTAGACTGACTTCTCTATCAAATACTCCAATAAAAAGATTTCAATCACTGTTGAGGGCCAGGGGATGCCCACACCTACAGTACATTCATCCTAAGCCTTCTGCTTCCTAAGAGACCCGCTAGTTTTCCTACAACATGTAACACAGCTGTGGTTTCCCCATTCCCAATGGAAAACATATTTACTCCTTTAACTGGAAGTCACACTTGCTTATCAAAGGAAGACAAATATTTAAATAAATCAGCAGGACACGAAAGTCTCTGAAGTAATAAAAATTCTTTCACACCCTATGGTTGAGATTCCATACGAATTTAAAGTATGTTAGTAGTGCACTTCCCAACAGCAATTCAAACTAAGTATTCCTGATCTCAGATAAGAAAGGCTAAACAAATACTCAAAAAGAGAGCTCCCAGCAAACAGAAAATCCTAAACAAAACAAAAAACTGTTACAGCTCTTGTACTCCAACTTTTCTTGTTCATATTGTAGTAACAAATGAGTAGACAAATTATTCCAAGCTAATGCATTAAGATGCTTAACACAAGTTAGTTGTTCAGTTTGTAAGATCGGTAAAACCTCTTTCAAATCAAGACAAGATTATTTCCTTTCCTCCTTTTACAGTAGTGTGATTTAAGTTCTACATTTAAAGATGACATCTGATTCATGCATCTACTGCATGAAGAGGTAAAATTTCAAGGAAATAAGTTGTTAATTTTAGCAACCCATTCCTGTCTATTGTTAGCAGCTTATTTTTGCCTCTAGCAATTCAGTCAGAGCATTTTCATAAATGCAGGTTGGATTTGTCGAAGTTACTGATTTGTGCATAAAGAGTGGAGAATTCGCATGCACACAACATGCACTTTAGCCTTGAAGTTCATATGAACATGGCAAAATAATCAGCACAGGCACATTGTACTCCAAGGACTTTTACAGAAGAAACACTGGCAACTTATTTAACAGTAATTTACATGACCTTGCTTTCAGAGAACTTACATTTTTTTGCAGTGTGGGCACTTTGCTAGTGTGTTAAACCTCAGTTCCATCCACTGTAAAAAGAAAAAAAAAAGGTTGAGAAATTGACCTGAGAAAATGCTTGTTGTATTTCATGCTAAATGTCACTATGAAAATATTTTGCTTCTCAGGCTTTCTTTGACTTGTTTCTTGCTTTCTTCCATAAATGGGATGCCCTTTTGTCAGTGGCAACATAGGATTGGGATTGTCATGTGAACATTTCCCATGACTTGTCTTAGCATTACAAAATTCACTTGACGTAATGTGGTTTCATTCACAGGCATAGTATGGGTAACACGATAATAATAATACATTTTCTTCTCTTACTTGATGACTGTGAATATACCCTGAATCAAAGTAAGTGTGTTTTCCTTGGCACAATTACAGAGAGAAGCATTTTCCCATCTTTCCTCAACCCTTGAATCACTTGTGAAAACGAAGTTAGGGGTGCATAGAAAGATTGGCTAAAGAGTATTTTAGAAAGTAGATGTCTTAAGTTTTTTACCAATAAAACAGAGAACACTACTGGCTACTTACATGACTTTTAAAAAGGTAATATACTAAGACCATACATGGTATGGACATAACCTTCCATGCACAGACTAAAACCTATGTGGGAAGCAACCCTAGTGAAGGTAATGCCTAGAACTACCTCAACCAGAGGATAGAGAGTCATATACTCATTTAAAAACAGCAGGATCTGTTGAATTTCATTCCATAACTGCAGCAGTATTAAACAAGCATTTTAAACATGTCTGCCTTGATCAATGGGTAACATTATGCTCTTCACCCTGTAAGCAGTTATAATTGCAGCTCTCTTCTGTTGCCTTTCTCAACTGGAGGTTAGTTAGCAGTTTTCCTGGTGAAATACAGTTCTCCTCTCCCTTCTTGATTTATGCAAAAGTCACACTGCCAGTCACTAGCAGGGAAGAAGCCACAACACAGATCACCAATGCCTCCATCAGGATCTGCCTTATCTCCATGAGAAATCTGAACTTGGCCTACCGAAGTGAGATTATAACTGCCACAACCACAAATCAAAGTCAGAGCCCATCCTCATATGGAAAACTGGACCAGCCTACAGGACAGCACCATTTAAACGCAGAAGAAATTTATGATTTTATGTGCAAAGAAAGATGTGTCTCCTCATGCCTTGCAGTATCAGCAGATTTTGTGGTGAGCAAGGTTTCATCCTGTAGTATTTAGAGTGCACTTTCCTGTCTCTTGAAGGTCTCCCTCAGTTTTATCTACTTCTCGGATTTATTTATTTGGGGATATTCCCCACTAAAAAGAAATCCATTTTCTTTTTTTCTGGTTCTCAGGGATCCAATTACACATTTCAAGAACAACTATGTAACTGGTATTATTAGTTTACAAGACTTGGCCAAACTGATTTAGCATAGTTCTATTTTATCCCATAATAAAACTTCTGTAACACTCCCCACCCGAGCAAAGCATTTTAGGAGCATTAATTCTACTTCCACACTCCTGGCAGAGAAGTGGGTTAGGTATTTGCCTGCATCCCTATCAAAAACTTACTTGATTTCCCCTAGTTGCACACAGTGAAAGTGGGATAAGATGCAATCATCAGTATTGGGGATGGAGACAGGCCTTGTTGGAGCAGTTATTTCAGCTTTTAAAACTACAATTCCAGAAACAGAAGAGAGTCCAAGTCCAGGACTTAACCCTTTACCTATTTGTAATTCGGCTTCACTTCTGTACACTAGTTTTATCACAGGGTAGGCATGTCCATTTTCAAAATTACTCATTAATGATCTTTCTAGGATTTTACTTAAGATTTCTAATTATTAATGGTTACAAACTCAAATGCAATTGGGTTTCAAATATTGATGGAAAAAACCAGCAGAGACAATCTGTTTTCTTTAAGAGTTACCTGGAAGGATTAGATGCATCAATTGTTATGATGCCTTCTGCACATACCAAAAATATTTACAGAAAAAAAGCGCAAAAATGTGACAAGACATTCAAACTACAAGCATTCAGATCACACGAGCACAGTGGAGAAAGGTTATGTTCATGTACATTCTAATTCATGGAGTTTTGGCAGGTTTAACAAGTAATTTAAATCATGCTTAAGCTGCTATTTTTTGCACATACTCCAGAGCACTTTAAAGTACCTAATATTGATTCGTGTTAAGAAAACTTCCAGTTACAGTTACATGAAATTTAGCTCTCTGCTGAGAATACAAACTGTATTTTTCTAATTGAAACTATACAATAAATGACAGCCCAAATCCCTGGTTAGAGATACTGAGACACAGATGAGGCGATGAGGATTCCAGAGCTCTTCAACGTTACAACTGTGGACAAAACCAGATATCCATCAAAGGAATTACTAGAAGAAAACGTTAAACTTTTTTCTTTCTGAGACAAAAATAGTCCTCAGTGCGTTCCATACAAGACAGAAGGGGAAAAAAAAAAATGCACATAAATACATGCACAGTACTACATACAGCTGCTTCTGCAGAAGAACTTTCCCCTCCACTCCCCTCAGGTCCTTTGGGAAAGCCGGTTAAAACAGGTCTACATTTTTGGAAAATTTAAAGGGTTTTCCATTCAATTATTTCAAAAGAAATAATTTTTGAATTTAGTTAATTTAAAAATAAAATAAAATTGACAAAGCACAACTGAAAGCACAGTGCTTAGCCTACATCCTGTGGCTTCCATAGCTTGCTCCTGGCTTCTTGTCCTTGAGGACTCTGAAAGCAGGACAGCAGCAGGAGGATGGCAGAGAGGGGGACAACACAGGGACAGCCCTCTCTTTCACACTATCACTTCCAAAGACATCTCAGCCTCTGACAGCCACAGACTATCACAAGCAGAGGACCCTCAGAGGCGGTTGCAGGA
Organism: Acanthisitta chloris; assembly: GCF_000695815.1. NCBI lineage: Eukaryota > Metazoa > Chordata > Aves > Passeriformes > Acanthisittidae > Acanthisitta > Acanthisitta chloris. Next base: position 11,846 of record NW_008685183.1, on the reverse strand, counting down.
AATTACTTACTGCTGGCAGAAACAGTAACTGTCACAGCCCAAATCCAGAAGCTCTCACAAAAGCCCAGACCAGATCAAATCCAATTTAGCAACACAGTTAAACCCTCATCCTGCCCTCCTTTTCCATTCTACCCTTTTCCACTTGTCTCAACTGCAAATCTGCCAGAAACAGTGGAAACCTTAACACAGAAAAGAATTCTATCAGGTTACCAAGGCAAAAAAAAAAATCTGATTAACAAAACATGAATAACTATTGACAGTTCAGCTACAGTATCACTTCAGTATTAAGCCATTCTCCCAGCTAGGACAGAGAAACTTTAAGGCCCTCCATAGCATGAAGCATACTTTTCATGATTTGTACAAGACACTCCCCCCATGTGTAGAGACAGGGAAAACACAGCCCATACTTATGCTTTCATATGGGAAAAGGAAAAAAAAATCTTGGAAGAATACAGAACATGCACATAATCTGACTTCTCCACCCCAGGGATTCTAGCTTTGCTTGTCTATTTTATTTACTTTTCAAGTGCCAAGTAATGTAAAAGGGATAACCTACTGAGTTGCTGAGAAATGCATTACGTATTTTCTTTACAATATGGAAATATCAAAAGGCAGAAATACCTGCGCAGAGGCTGAGTTTCCAGACTGGCTAAAATAGTTCTACTTTTTGCTTCTCTGCTCACTCTCAAATCAAAGCAATTTCCTGATTTCTTTTAACTAAAAATTTTGTTTGCAGAATCTCAGACTTAATTACAGAAAAAGGTAAAAGCAAAAGAGTTGTGAGAAAGCTGTGTAAAGTGATAAAAAAAGGGTTTGTTTCTTGATAACTCAGCATAAAAGAATACCAAGCTTCCAATTTCTAATGATTCAGAGAATTTCTTTTCAACGTACCATGAAGTGACAAACTGGTCTTACTGGCAGATAAGACTATCAAGTTCAAAATGTTGCAGCTCCCTAAAGCAACCATCAGATAAAATATCACATGCACAAGTGCCAAATTAGAAAACTTAGCCTTTGAAGGCATAACCTAAGAGTTATGGGCACAACCCGCCTTTATGGCTTTGGGTTTTTTCCTTTATGTTCACCTGAAGTCGTTCATAGTATAAACTACAAAGTTAATTTGGGCTGTACTTATATAAAGCAAATGGGGGATAAATAAGTAAAACTCCCATGCTTATGGAAGTCCACAGAGATAGGTCAAGAATCCAGGCAAACAGAAAAGCTACTTCAGCTGTCTTCAGTTACAGATTCCTCTTCTTCAGGAAAGGTTATTATAGAAATACGTATTTTTTAATATACAAGCAGAATTAGTAGATAGACTATTTCTTGAGCATCTCTGTAATGGCTTTTCAGTTAGAACATTACTTGTAAATTTATAATCAAATTCCTAGTTTCCCTTAAGAAGAAATAAAACAAGTGTAAGGACCATCTCCTGCCCCCTGCATTCATCACCTACAATGGTAGTTAAACCATTATAGCACGCCTGTCCTGGGATTATTAATTTTCTTCTTGGTAACTGGTACAGTGCTCTGTTTTGGATTCAGTAATAATGTTGATAACATGTTGATGCTTTAGTTATTGCCAAGTAGTATTTACCCTAAGTCAAGGACTTTTCAGTTTCCCATGCTCTGCTAGCAAACAGGAGCACAAGAAGCTGCGGGGGACCACAGTCAGGACAGCTGAGATGAACTGGCCAAAGGGATATTCCATACCATAGAACATCATGCTTAGAACATAAACTGGGACTGTTGGCTGGGAGATGCTGGTCACTGCTTAGAGACTGACTTGGGATTGGTAAGCAGGTATTGAGCATCATTTTTTTCTCATGGGCTTTATTTCTTTCTCTCTCATTACTATTATTACTGCTCTCATCATCATTAGTAGTTTTCTTTTTTGTTTGTTTCAATTATTGAATTGGTTCTACCTCAATGCACAAGTTTTACCTTTTTTCCAGCTCCCTTGCCCACTGTGGGTTGGTGGTGGGGAGGGTGGTAGTGGTGGTGGTGTTTGCAGTGAGTAACCAGCTGCCTGGTACTCAGTTGCTGGCTGGGGTTAAGCACCTCACTGATCATAAACCCAGAGTAAAGCTTTGAAGACACAAGTCTGTTCCACTATAGAGCCCATCACAAGCAAACCCTTCTCTTCCTGCTGGTACAAGCCAACAGGGTGCCATCCCCTAAGCTTCCTTTTTTTCTTTTACAAAATGCACTGAGTATTCTCTGGTCTTTATCTACCTTATAATCCTCTTTTCAGGAATGTAACACCACTCATGACTACGTGCTTCCTACAAGCTGTACCACTTATCTTAGCCATTTCCCATAACTCACAAACCTGACAGAGATTCAAGCACTGCTGGACGATGAAGCTAAAGCTAACTTTGTGTGCTGCAATCAAAATTCAAGTATGGCAGACCCTTATTCATTTAGAAGGCTTCAAACAGTTCAACAGCAGAAAAATATTCTTGCATCCTTCCACTTCAAAAATAGAATCAACTGTCAGTCTCACAAATAAACCAAACCCTCCAGTTCAGTAACAAATGACAGATATGTCAGTGGCAAGTGCCATAACAGACAGCCTTCCAGGGCCCATACAGCATGGCAGAACTACTCTCTTGGCCACCTCAGAACACAGCCACCACTGCAAGCCTGAACAGAACCTGGAAGCATAACTTCCTTTTCCAGCACTATTCCCTCTCACATCATCAAGCAACAAGGCTTTATCCATCTATGCACAGAAAGACTACTGAAGGTTTACCTGAAATGCACGTAAAGATAAACAAATACAGAACACACATCCATAGCAATGTAAGCACAGAAGAAACTTTAGTTCCGCAATGATTTAGCAACTTTTCAGTATCTGAAGGGGCCTACAAGGGAGCTAGAGAGAGACTCTGTTAGGAACTGCAGTGATAGGACAAGGGGTAATGGATTCAAACTGAAGGAGGGGAAGTTTAGGTTAGATATTAGGGAAAAAGTTTTTTACTGTGAGGGTGGTGAGACACTGGTACAGGTTGCCCAGGGACATAGTGGCTGCCTCGATCCTGGCAGTGTTCAAAACAAGGCTGGATGAGGCATTATGCAACCTGATCTAGTGAGGAGGTGTCCCTGCCCATGGGCAGGGTGTGTTGGGACTAGATGATCTGTAAGGGCCATTCCAACCCTTAAATTCTATGATTCTAATGATGGCAGAGAGTGAGTCAATACACTCTTAAAACTGCTTACAACAAATAGCTTGAGGGATAGCACAGTGAGGTGAGAAGGAGAATCTGGTGCTTTACTTACAAGGAATGTGTTTCCACAGTGCCCACACACCACTCTAGTTCCGTCTGGTTGAACTGGCAAGGCAGGCTGAGCTGGCTGCTCTTCTGGGATCAGCATTACTGGACCAAGAGTAATGATGCGTCTACTGTGTTAAGAACATTAGATGCACATGTAATTAAAGTAGCAAAAGAGAAGGATGATGCATTTAAGCAATTAACTCAGTCACTACCAAATATTTTTCCATTTTTAAACCATAATCTGCTTGTTAAACAGCTGATGCACCCAGTTTTGGTCTCTCTCCAAAGTGTTTAGCTTTTCAGTTTTGAAAACATTCTCTTTCACTGTAAGATCAGCCATGCAAGCCTGAACCCTGCAGAGATTGAAGACTTGCCAGCATGTGGCAGAAACACTCCTCAGGAAAATGAAGTCTTAATACTGAGACTGAGCAAGCCCCTGAATTGAAATGCACATTCCTATGTGAAACATGTAGAAAGAGTGAGGACTATTCCACAACTCAGTTCTCCTTCCCACACTACTGACAACCATGTTAATATAAGCATCACATCCACATTTGTACAGTAAAAATTCCATTCAAACTGAGTAAATTAAAAAAGAAAACCACTCCAGGTTGACTAAATGCAATCAATTTACTTTAAAAAAAAGTTTGTAAGTATTTCCTTTTATGTTCAATGTGCTACCAGTTTAATTATACAATTTCTCGGTGCAAAATGACAATAGCCAAATTAACCAACTCAAACCAGAATGAGGATGAGACTTCTTAGCATGAAAAAAGTGAAGGGGAAAAGTAAAGTATTATTTAACTTGCACTGCATCTCTCTCCATAAACAACAAAAATTGTCTTCTGGATGGCCTCCCTTCAATCTGGAGCCTTCCATTTAGGGCACACTCCCAACTCTCTCCTTCAAAGATATACAGTTTTGAGATTATTGTTATAAAATCAGGGAGTTTCTGATTCAGTGTAGTTACCAACCATGATCACATATTGTAACTGAAGTATCTCATGAACATTTTTACACAGTAAGAAAATGTTTGGAATGTTTTGAAGCTCTTCCTTCTGTGTCTGCAGGCCTCACTTCCATCTCCATTTCTCCTGTTAGAGCTGTACCACTTACAAACTCCTCCTACCTCAGTCAGCTCTGTAACACCTTAAGCCCAACAGTAAGAACAAACACTATGGCAATCACATTAGTTTCTTTTGCAACAAATGTCAAAGTTAGGAGCTGAGAAGAGAATAAAAACTCAGCATAACCAAGAGGGAGAACAAGACTGAAGCCAACCTACTGCTCCCTCTCCCATTTAATGCTGAAGTCCCTACTCTGAACTAAGCAAACCTGTGAGCAACTTGTGTGTTTACAATAATTAAGTTTGCAAGAAATTATGGATGTTAAGTCCCAGAAACACAAAATGGATTTTCTTCTGTTCTTCTTTACATAATTTTTTCCTTATGAAGTAGCTAAAATGGGACACACACATCTGAGATCAACACTAAATGGAAAACAAAGATTTTTCTCTTTAATCTGAAAAAAAATAATAAACAAAATGGACACTACCTCTACCTGTGTCTGTAGTAATTCAGTAATGCACAATAAGTGTCCATATACAGAGGCCAGGCTTGAACCTTTTTCAGCTTTAAATATTCAACAGAAAGAACACTGTTGCCTTAAAGATAACTATCTCAAGGCACTTCAGAGTACTTTTTTCTTACCAGTTTGGTCTTGGACAGCCTATTTTCCGAGATGTATCCTTACAGATAAGGAGACAGTTACATTGACATCTAACATACTTCTTCCCTGAAGGAGGGTTTTTGATTGGCTAAACAAAAACACAACCACCAGAGAACACACATCAGAAGTCATAGCAATTCACTTTTTTCCACATAACACCACAACAAAGCAGAACAACTTCGGTGACAAGTTCTTGCTGACAGAGAAATTCAGTTCCTCTTACACAAGAAACTTCAGTCAAGACAAAATTAGAAATTTTTTCTCTCTTCTCAGACACAGAAGTGAAAATTTTCTCACTAGAACAAACAAGAGATTCTGCAGCCTAATGGAAAAAAACATTCATATTTTGGCAATGACAATTCATGGCTTTGATTATTTTTCTTTTTAAATGTGAGCTTAAGTAGTGGCATACTAAAAAAACCCAAAGCAGTCAAAACAAACAAGTCTCCTTGCCAGGTACAGTGGCTTTACTCAACAGTGAAAGGATCAGAGTCTGGTTCTCAGCTACTAAGAGAACATGCAGACATCACTGAACTGTAATCTTATTTAAAACTGTACTGAAATTATCTTTCTCCAGCTCAGGAGTCGAGTTTCAATGTTCCTTTCATGCAGCAAATCAAAAGCTGCAAGATACTTTGTTTGGCTTGAAACCTAATATATTGGCAAGGAAAGTGACTATCCATGGCAAGTTCTCTACTCTCTTTTTCAAGTGAAAAAAAAGTTTTCCTACAGTTTTAAGGCTTCCTGTTTTCTGGAAATAATTTGAAGTTCTTTTATATAATAAATCCAATCCGTCATTTTTCATACAAATGCTTCCAGTAGCTGTGGAGCACTGCAGTATCAGATCCTGAAACTAACACTGCCAAGAGGGAAAAAATAGAAGGAAGAGGCCAAATAATGAACACTTGAGTTAAGAAAAGAGGAGAAACAAATAGGTCCGTGATGACTGGAAAAGAACCTACAACTTACACGTTTCAAAATTGTTGTATTGGGTCTGTTAGCAAGGTAACAAAAGGACTGAATAGTATTGCAGGAGGAAGGCATGCATGCAGGGAGTGGTCTGGTGTAGTTACTTTGTTTCTTCAACTCCTTCATTTCTCTTCATCCCACCAAAACCAATTTCATCCTTCTTTACAGGAAGGTAATGACTTAAATGACATCTTTGCTTTCTGTCCTCCTCAGAAGAAGACAGCCTGCACAGCCAGCCCAACCGCACAGAGATTTATTCTGACTGCTTACGACCACTGCTGTGCCAGCAACCCTTGAGCTTGCACGCCAGCCACACCAGCACTCAGCTGGGATGGCAGCAAGGGACTCGGCCTTTGTAGCTGAATGAATTCTACCAACCACACACTTAGGCCTCCCCGCACTTCCCTCCACAGAAAGAAACCCTCAGAATCCGTTTTACCGTAGCTTCATTGCAAACTGTGCACTTAACAACATGTTGGTGTAGCTTGCCATCCAAATTGATTAGCGACTGGCAGACGCGGCAGTTGATTACAGGAACACCGCTGGCGTCGGGGCTTGCAATGGCAGTGTACGGAGGAGGAAGCTCTGCTGCAAGAGATCGGGAAATCTCAGTTCAAAGACCAGAGGATCCTAAAACACTGTCAAGCAAATAACATCTCTAACAGTCACAGTCTCAAAAAAAGAAAAAAAAAATTAACACCCCCCCAACAACTCAAAGTTAATGGTTAGTGTAAACATAAGACAAACCTAAGTTTGCTTTCCCTCCTCCACAACTCCTGTGTACTCAAGCATCAACCATACTTGTACATAAAGCAAACCAGCAACACAAACACACAGTAAATAACTCCAGAAATCTGGATCCAGAAAATGCTCATCTATGCCACGTTATTTTCACACCAACTTTTCACAGTCCTTAGAAAACCCAAAGAGATCCCAAACCTACCACAAATTACTAGCAACCAGGGACAGGGACAGGCTTTTAAAGAAAAAAAACCAAGAGACTGAAACAAGACACAAGGTAGGCAGAGGGGTCAAATAGCCTTTACAAACATCAGAAAATACTGAAACATAGACAAATGTTTTTCATATAGCAACAAATGCTACAGGTAATACCACAGAAAAATCCTGTTAAAGAAAAAGGTCTTGGATGGGAAATGGCATGAAGTGTTTCTTTTTTGAGTACAACAAAAACTTTATGCTATCTTGGAGAAAAAAAAGAGTAAAAATTAACTGGAGTCTCAGAGTTTCTGCTTACAAGTGTTCCAGATATTTTTCTTGTCCAAGAGCCAAACTATGGATGTGCAAAGTCTTTAGTCACTCAGGACAGGCTAACTCAAGGGAGAATATAGTGGCCTCAGGCCTCTGTGGAAGAGCAGACTTCACCCGTGCCAGTCTTGAGCCCACAACAAAACAGGAAGGAAATGCTACAGATCCTTCAAGGTTTAAGAATCCATGGAATGAATTCAACACAGCAATCTCTCACAAGCTTATTACCACAATTATTTGGCATGTAATAGCACTGCCTTTTGTTCAGGGCTCTTCAGGTAAGCAAATACAAAATGGGCATATTCAGTTGTTCATACTTAGCTTTTTTTATTACTAGTTGTTTGAAATACTCTACATTCTTGAACTTCAATAAGGTTTTTTAAAAATACGCCCAAGCAGCTAATAAAAAAATCTTCAGAGGAGCAATGAGAGATCAGCCTACTTTCACTTTACCAACAGAACAGTATCTGCTGGAGGGTGGTGAGGGAAATCACAGGCAGCTATCAAAGCTGACAAGCCCAAGTATTAAATTTAAGCCTGCAAGAGAGCACTCATCACTCCTTCACTCCATTTTAAAGTGAATATCATAAGCAGGAGGGATATAAGAAACCCTGTCTGCCCTTCAGATCCAAAAGTCATCACGCACCTTCAAAGCGGTACTGCTGTTCAGAGCTCTCGCCCTCTTTGCTACTTGGTCTACAAGTGACCCAGACCTGTACTTGATTTTAACTAACAGTAGCAGCGGGATAAGGTGGACACTTTGAGCGTCTCAGAATCACATCCAACACACTTGAATTATTTCAGATGAGAAACAAAATTAACTTAAATGCAGCAATGCAATTCTGAAGTCATGACACAAACTGATGCGCCGTTACTTGAGCAAGTTAACTTCACAGTTTCAGCTCCAATATACCGGTTACAGAAACCAACATCCATAAGAAAGATCAGGTTACAGTGTTGGGATTTTTTCTGTTTCTGAGGAATTACACTCTGAAAAAATCCAGTAAAAAAAAAAATTTAGAATAACATTATTTTGCAGTACTGTGTTACCCTACTTTAAGTAAGGGTGCCACATGCAGGACAAGAGACACTACAAGATATTAACAAACAAAAAAACCCACACAATCCTGAACCCCAACCCACACACACTTTGGCAATTAGAAACAACCTCAAGCCTACTAGATCACTGCAGACACTAGGTCTGAGATTTGGATGATGGGAACAGCAGTGAGTGGCAAAGTCAAGGCTGCTGCAAGGGGGTTTTGGCAGTCAGCAGGCTGCTTACCTGCTCCTGCAGCGAGCAGCTGACAGCTTCTGGCTAGGGGAATTAGGTGGCCGTAAAACAAAAAGGCATGTTCAGCAGACCAAATACCAAACTCTGTGAAGACACCTCTACAGTTTACTCCCAGCTTTCAGGCTGCTTTTCTGAAAAGCAACAACTGTGTTACAGAACTTCTTGACTTCACCCTCTCCATTTAAAGTGTGACTTTTCAACCCTTATCAGCTGGGAACAGGGCAGCTGTACTAAGGAAAGGCAAACAGTATCTTGAAGGGTACCACAAAGGAAAAAGAGACACACAGTCCCCAGCCTTTCAGCTTTCCATGATCCTGGAATACTTTTAAAATTGGTAACTAAGCCCTTCTAGACATCTATAATTTTCTATACCCTATTTTTAAGTGGCAACTCTTATGAGTTTGAAAGCTGGTTAACTGAGGTGCATGAGCCCCTGCAGACACTGCCAGCCACTTCTCCAGCCTCATCCTGGAGCTGCTGAGCTTCCAGGTAAGCAGCCTCGCTGTTCCTGTCCTGCTGGCTCAGCAAATATCAGAGAGCAAGCAAATAATGGCTGCTGTTCAGAGAGGTGCTGCAGCAAGTAACATTTGCTATGGAGCAGAAAGCTGGAGGTATCTTGGCACTGCAACCTTCATGCTTAAAGGAAACATATATTTGAAAGAGCTCCAAAAACCAAACCAGCAAAAGCTACCGAAATTAAGTTTAAATAAAAGCATATTGGGGGAGGGTGAGGGGGTGGTGAAAAGGAAAATAAAGGCATTGTCTGAGAGTCTGCTGCTCATTACCCCTTAATAAAAAGGTTTCAAAGCATATTAACATACTTTGGTATGACCTTTTTTTTTTTTTTTTGGACAGCTTGAATTTCAGGCTAAGATCTAAAACGAGTTCATAAAGGTCTGTCATGCTGGACGTGACTGGATGGTAGGCAAGTTTCACAGACACACCAGGACACACTGAATGAGATACTGAATTTCTGGCTGCAGACATATCAGTTTACAGCTATTTTATTTTTTTAAGAAAAAATTCTTAGGGGAAAAAAAAAAAAAATCAAACAGTAATTAGTTCAGCAAGATGAGCAAAGTGCCCTACCATGCAGTACATCTGACTCCCTCCTCACCCCCACAGGACAGCGATGCAATGGAAGATATCACATATTCAACCTTAGAAATTCCTTGTGGTGCTTGTGCACTTTCCTCCCTCGGTATTTGAAGGGTGGAAACCAGAGGGAACCACATGCAGCTTACCTGGGTCAAACAGAAATGAGTTTGTTTTGTTTATTTGATTTTTTAAAAAAAATGAAATAATACTTTATCATGACCTGGGAAGGGCTGAGCGAAGGAAAATGTTACATGAAGAGAGAGGTAGTTAAGAACTAGGAAAGCCTGAAAAAAAAATCTAAAAAACAATCACTGAATAACCATCCTGCTATAGGTAACACAGCTGATGGTCCTACCCTTTTTCTATCTAAGACATTTCTTAAATACTGTGGCCTGCATCCACAGTGAAAAGATTTTTGTTGCTTGCTTCCATCATTGGGAACAAACACTGAGCCATTACCAGGACTCAACCACTCACTAACTTACACTGGAAAGGGTCAGCTGGGTCTCAGCTGCAGCCCAACACTGGCAGAGGAGGCAACTTTCAAACCGCAGTCGCTCTAATTTAAAGTTCAGGCACAGTAGATAATTACATGGATAAATCTATTAATGTCCATTCAGGTGGTAGTTTTGAGGATGAAGGGTTTCTTCCTCCGCTGCTCCACACTAGTCAGGTGATGTTAAGCCAGGAAGCCCTGCAGAAGGGCGTTTGGAAGCAAACCCCACCTTTCCACGAGAATGCTTCTTCCCTCTACATCTAGGCTTGTGCTAGGGAGAGAGACTGCCCGTTCGCTAGAAAGGTGGTTCAGCTAGATCCTTTCACTAAGGGAAACAGAGCAAGGGAACTAGAGCTACTGGGCCTATGTCACAGCTCTGCAAAATTTTGCTGTGCAGCTTTCTTTCTGTAAGCTTTGTAGAGCAGTTTTGAAGTGCTACCTAGTATGCTTGCCCATGGACTGATCAAACACGAGATCTTTGACATTTATGAAAGCTCTGTGGTCGGTTCCTCCTCACTTCTGGGAACAAGCCACTTCTCTTGAGCACCACACTCCACCACCTGTGCCCACCCAGTTACCATGAGTTACAGATGCCCATGAAGGCAGGGCAGGACAACAGAAACCAGCATTTGGGATCCAGCTCATTGCCAAGTCATGAGTTTCACACTGGGTTCTAACAAGAGTCATTGTTCTAATTACTTATTAAATCTAAAAAGACTTTTTTTTTCAAAAAAAAAAAAACCCAACCAGTTTGAAATGAATGCAAAAGTAATGGCTGCAGGATAAAGCAAGAACAAAACCATCAAACACCAGAATTTCAACCAAGGTGGATTCCTGGCTTTTTTTTTTTTTCAACTGAGAGGATGATGCCAATCATACACAAATTGATTGGGGGGAAAAAGAAAAACCAAATAAACAAAACAAAAGCCCCAACCTCTGCTGGTTTTCAGGTCAATATTCCTTTTTCCAATTCAAATGGAAGTATACAGTCAACACCAGCAACAGCCCAAAGTGAAATACATTTTCGTATCAAGACAAAAAAAATAGCTTCGCATGAGTTTAAAGATGATTCAAAACTGATGCTCACTCATAGCATTCTAGTTACATACATATGTCATAAATCTATATAATTACACAGAAATCCTTAAGAACGGACCAACACACTGGAGCTCCCGAGATCAGGACCCTAATCTTATATTTTAAAGGCTACTGCTAGCAAAGCTACTCTAATCTTATTTAGTCTTCATTCCTTCAGCTTTCTCCCCACCTCACTTTCTGACCTAAAATGTTTAACTGAGGAAAAAAAAACCCAAACCTCTAAACGTGTTTTGTAAACATCCCGATTCATATTTTCTGAGCAAAATTTTTTCACTTACTCATTAAATATTCGGTATTGATCAACAAGATGATTTTCCAGAGTCTGTGCAAGAAAGTTAATACCATATAATTATGCCACGCTTACAGATTTGTAACCACAGCATCTGATTTGCTTTGAACAGAAAGGCAAAGCCAGCTATGGCCTTGAAACGCGTCTGCAAGGACATCCTAGTGGTTCTGGGCTTCAGCTACCACAGTGCACCGAGTCCCTTCGGTTCCTTAGACCCGCCTGGCAGAGCAGGAGCTGATGGCATCGGGGCAGCTCCGGGCGATGGCAGTGCCACGGTCACCGCGGATGTCAGGGCGACCTCGCGTTCCACCGCGGCTCGAGCTGCTGCGCT
>NW_008685182.1:78041-82951 GCF_000695815.1 Acanthisitta chloris | reverse complement strand
AAGATGTAGCCCTAGTTTGTTCCAGGAAGACATAGAAACTGGTTTGGCTTTACAGAACAAGGGAAGATGCATTGTCTGCTCAACTCACTCTCTGTGTAGATAGTGGAGGCAGAGGAGATGTCCCCTACTTTGCTATAGATTAATAAAGAGCAGAGGAAGAGATAAAATAAAGAAATAGAACAGCAAATCATTGTCTCTAAAACCAAGACAACTGTGCTTTTTTTCTGTTTAGCCTGAAGGAGGACTGTGGACTCAGCATTTGTCTTCTGATGACAGAATGAATTGGGGCAAAATAAATTAATTTTTTTAAATTTTGAGGTAGATCGAAGACTTCACCAGATATGTCACTGTAACAGTTTCAAGAATGCCTGGGGAGCTGCACTTTGTCAACAGAGTGGCCAGTAAGTTATTTATTGCCAGGATTGCAGTAAAGCAAAAAAAATTCCACCTGAATAAAGGTTGTTCCCTCCCTGCAACATGTTGTGTTGGTGCATGGAATCCAGAAAACTATAGTGCAGGCTGTGACCCAGGAGGAAAGCGAGTCCAGGGAACAGGAGACTTGTCTGAAGGATGATGTTTAGCTTTTTTGTTCCCTCTCCCAGACTCCTGATGTCCTAGTAGACAACCAAACTGCCACAATTCCATGCAGTTGGATGGGGTTGGAAGGCCTTCATCTGAAGGTCAGCTTGCATGGAGCCCTGAGCAGCCTGGTCTAGTGGAAGGGGGGGTTGGAACTAGATGATCTTTAAGGTGTTCTTTTCTCAACCCAAACCATTCAATGAAAATTTCATTCTCAAAACCTCAGATATTGCTTGACTTCATAGATGCCATCCTTAGGATTGATTGATCAGTTGACTGATCCATCCATCAGTTTAAAGATTAGATTAGATTAGATTAGATTAGATTAGATTAGATTAGATTAGATTCCATGGATGAGGGCAGTGCCTAAATTTAGTTACAGGGAACAGATTGAGAAGCCCAGATGATGAATCTGACCAAGGCAGAGATACGAGAACTAGGACAAAAAGAACTTTAATGGTTGGAGTTGCTTAGCAAGATTGGGAATTTCTTGATTTCAGTCCCTGCTACAGAGACTGTTGTCATATTTGGCTCAGTGCCTGTCCTTAGAGCAGATTGGGAATTTCTTGATTTCAGTCCCTGCTACAGAGACTGTTCTCATATTTTGCTCAGTGACTGTCCTTAGAGCAAGGATCTGAAGCCACGTTCACTCCAGAAAGCAACAGCTCTGGCTGCAATAAACACATGATGTCTCTTGCTCTCTCTGAGAGGCCCAACGAATCATTTGTGTATCTGCCATGCAAAGAAGAAGAGCTTCAGAAGAACAGAGGAACCAGAAAATAAACCCTGATCTCCTGCTAGCTGGGCAAGTGATCCTACATGATGGGTTGTAGCCAAATAGTGACCACCTGAAGCACCATTGATGGTAGGGTCATAGGAAATGACTATTTTCATGAACAAATGGTAGGCACCTACTGCCAGCTTTGGTGGAGGCTGAAGCATGGGAATGCTTGTGAATGAGACCTGATGCACCTAGTACCTACTGTCGTCCTTCAGGTGCCCTGACTTGGGTCTCTGCTCAGCATATAGGGATGTGTTTCCTTGTGTAAGTGCCTAACTCCCTCCACAGCCTATTCTAGAAACCTGAGCACCTCAAAGTGGTGTTTGGGGAATTCCCTGGAGTGCAGGGCAGTAAGACCTAAGTTGCTTATTTTAAAGTAAAAATTCAGAAACTTCCTCAGGTCTCTTTGGAGCAAGACCTTGGTCTCTCTGTTGCATACTCTGTTGCATAGGATACTATCTTGCTGCTTAAGGGTCAGACCTCCTTAAGGGGAAATCGACAAATCTTGTAGATATGAGCTGTACTCAGTCATTACGGATTCCAGTGCAATGGGTGATTTGATGGTTTAGATGTCTCTACAGTGAACCTAAAGGATGTCTGCTCTGAAGTTCTATTTGTAGCAGTTTTAATGTCACATTTTCTTTAGAGAGAAATGGGAACATTGTCAGCTGATTAATTAGACCTGTTGCCCTTCCCTTTAGAGGCCAGAGACATCAGGGTATGCAGCTAATATGACTTCTTCCCCAGAAAGGGAGGATCAGAAATATGGCATTTTAAAAGATTTTTCCCTGTAGAACGTGGGATCAGAAGTCACTGTGCAGCTGTGCTGCACCTGTGGGAGAGAGAAAGAGAGGAAAGGAGAGTGGAAGCTCCTTGGCAGCTTCACACTCAGATTTAATGATTTCTATATAAGCTTCTACTTGAGGAGAGAGAAGCAGAACTTGGATGTTCTGACATGCAGAGCCATGTTCCTGTCTGTCCCCTAGCCATTGATTCACTCTAGGTTGCTTCTTTAGCTTGCCCCTGTTGAGTTGGTAGCTGAATTGTTGGAGAAAAGATTAACCCATTTAGTACAATTAAAAATGTTCTTTAACTGCTATAAAAATGCTGTTTCTAAAAGAGTGCTGCAACAGTTTTCATTAGCATTTAGCAATCAAATGAGGTCCAGGCATAGTCCAATAGGTCATCTCAATGAGCATATTCTGAATTCATAGAGTGATTTCCATTTGGAATGGGTTCGTAGTGTCAGGTCCATTCATTCTAACAGGTTGCTTCTGGTTAGAAAATAAAGGGAAAAATTCTGGGAGGTGCAGGAGCTGCAGGAGAAATTTCTTCAGGCTGGAATCATAAATGATGTTAGAAGCTTCACAGCCATGTCAGATTGAATTCTTTGGCTTTGTTGAAAGCCTCAAAGCTCCTGCAGCTACAAACTCGTCTTCAACATGTCAAGGTACCCACAATCCTATTGTGGGTATCCAAAATCGCTCAGCTATGGCACCTTTGGGCTTTTTAATCAGCTGTCCCCTTTGTTCCTCTCCTCTGTGGTCTTCTGTATCCTGATTTAGTAGTTGGATTAATCTTTACATTTAAAACTACTGGAAAAAACAACTAAAGACTTTTGGAGGGTGAACTGTTAAGTGTTTGGCTGTACAGGCCTGATGGTTTTTAGGACTCAGGTTTGTGACGAAGTGCAGAAACTCAATCTTTGGTCTTGCTGCTTTTGGTGGAGGAACTCTTTCGTGATGAATCTCACTTGTGAAGGTGTTTTAATTCTCATAAAGTATTCATTATCCCTTGGAGCATGGTCTTGAATCATCCTTTCCCAGCCATTTAGTTTTCCTTCCTTTCTGGCTCAGATAATAATTTTCTGGTGAAGTTTAACAGCTTCAGCAGAGATTTAGAAATCCTTGACTGGGAATGCTTAATAGACCAGTGATAAGAGATCCCTTTGGGTCCAGTATTTTGCTCCAGCTCTGGCACAGCAAAGATTTGTTTACAAGTATCTCATTGCTATAGGTCAGGGCATTATGGAAAATGGAGTAGGTTTCCTGTGCTATGTGCTTTCAAAGGGTAGGTCTGCTTTGAAGGTTACTGGGAAACTGGGACTGTAGGAAAGTGAGGCAAGTCTGTTGTGTGGTGTATAGTCTTGAGTTAAATATCTGAAAACATTGTGGCATCAGAACTTAGGTGATTTAGTTCATGGGTTCATGAGGAGTCTGAAGCATTTACTGCTAGTCAGGTTTGAAGATCTGATTATCTCTGCTCTGTCAGATTGAAGGACAACAGGGTGTTTCAGGTTCCCAAACTGCTTGGGGTGCTGTGTTTATAAGCTTAAGGAATAAGGGTGCTTTGCTAACTGCTATATCCCTCAAATCTAGAGAAGAAAAGTCCCTTGGTACTTCAGATTATTCCTCTTGTGTTTTTGATGTCAAAATGACAGAGATAAATATAACAAATAAAATGGAAACTCCTGAAGAAATCCTGATTGCCACAGACTGATGCTAAATTAGGGTGTGATCCCACTCCTTCCTGTGTTCATCACTGTTTCCGTGCTGCTGCTCCTGATCTAACACAGCATAAATGACAAGTGAACCTGACCTGCTGCAGGTCTCTTGACCTCCCCTGCAGAAAATCCCAACAGTGGGTTTTTTTAAAAATGTGCATAGAAAGGTAGAAATCCCAGAGCTGCAGTTCAGGTAGCAGGTCACCTGAACCCTTGGATTTGCAGCTGGATTGAGCAACCTTTGTGTGTGTGGCAGTGTCAAAGTTATCTGCTGCAGAGAGAGAGAGATTTGAGGTGGAAAACCCTCTCCAAATACTTGAAATCAGGTTCTAATCATGGAAGCCAATGGTGCTTTTTAAAAAAACCCGAAGAATTATTTTTACATGAATTTTTGCAGAAGTTAGCCCTTGGGACATGAGCCCTCTGGGGCAAGAACATTTTCCTGCTTCGGCTCCTAGTTGTTGTTATCTGGTGCCAGTGTAATAAAAGTAACTGCAGAGATGGCATCCTTTGGGCTCTTTGCCTGACACTTGTGGTTTAATGTCTTCGGAAAGGTTGGGGAGATAGGACAGACTCATTGCTGTAAGTTCATTACCTTGTGGTTTATCATAATTGAAAGAGTATAGCTCACTGGCAAGGCAAAATTGTTTCTAAAATATCTTAAAGGAGTGCAGCAAGTAGCAATTTCTCCTGTGCAAATGTAAAGTTTAGCCAAGTTTCAATGTTGTTTTTATCCATACACTTGGCTTTCTTATAGCTGCTCATATTTTCCTTCATTCTGCTGCTGAATTTTCTGTGCAAACTCACAGGGCCTTTTACAGTTTTCATTATGTTTTCTTTTATGTATGCAAAGCCAAGAATTTGTGGTTTCGTTAGGTCCTGCAATCTGTATAAAATAAATTAAATTGTCTAAGAAAGCCATTATCACTGGCTTCTTATCAAACTATACCAAACATTTTACACAACATGACTATATTTTTATATACTGAATTCTTAATACAGAATAGCTTTGCTAGACAGCAATAAAGTTTTCATTTTATTGCTTCA
>NW_008685182.1:64547-78020 GCF_000695815.1 Acanthisitta chloris | reverse complement strand
CAGGAAAAGCATCTATTTCCATTCTAACTCAGCATAGCACCAAGAATTCTGGTGATATGGTTACAGAGTTCAGCATAAATATGAATCTGTGACTAACAGTGCAAAGCTCTGGCTGTTAAAGAGCTGGCTGAGACCTGCCCCTGACATTGAGACCAGACACACCATGTGCAGATACTACAGAAGTAGTCTTCAATTTTTCTTTTAAAAATCAGATCTTTGGCTTGGAAAGCTACCATTGAAATGTAGGGATAGTGAGGAGAACTCAGAATTTCTGAAACCAGGTTGATTTAAGTCAGATAGTTTAGGTGTCAAGGAATAAAAAACCAGCACTGAAAATTAAGCTTTCCTCAGTTCACCTATGTGGAGGACATGTCCAAACTCCTGCTTTTCTGCATCCCTTTTCAAGTATAAGGGCTGCCTGTTTGAATAGTGCATTCGGATTCTACTGTGAAAATCAGGAAACAGGCACAAAAACATCTCTTCTTAATCAGACATAAAAACATGGCCTGTGATATTTCTGGAAGGTGCCTGAAAGTCTGAATGCTTTACAGTTTCTTTCAGTCACTGCTATTTGCAGCTTCAGAGAACACCCTTAGGAAAAGGTAATTATTAAATTTTTCAGAATGGTGCCACAAAATACATGGATTGTCCTTCAGGCTAGCTTTCCACTGATCTGGGACACATGGTTTGAAATACAGGGTACTGCAAGATACAGATGGATGGAGCAACTCATAATCTCATGCTCTTCACTTAATTTAGAGAAGAAGGATGTCTCTGTGGTGTGACCCTGAATGGTTGATTTGATTTCAGTTCTCCTTTTCTGTACAGAGTTAATATGTTCCCTTGGGAAATTTCAGTGCAGCAGTGGGGACCACACGGCCTTGGCATTCACCAGGATGCTCTGTTTGATCTTCACATGCTGTGATCACAGACTTTAAACTTCTGTTAACATATATCACACAGAACAAGGGATTTGAATTTCCCCTTGTCACCTTCTTGGTCATGTGTTGTTTCATCTTTTCTGCTAATTCCTTCTATATTTTTGTAATATTTTTTTATTTTTAAGCCTGAATCTGCGAGCCAGGACCATCACTGAGTTTGGACCAGCAACACTTTGGCAAACCAGATACAACAACAGTTCTGCAGAGTCTCAGACTGGCCTGTAAAACTGAGTGCTATGCTCAAACTTATGAAAACAAAAAGTGAGTTATACGAAAGAGCATTATCTGAGACAGACACAGCATCAATCTCTTTTTTCTTGATTTTATGTAGTTTGTCTTGTTTTATCTTCAAGGAAACTGGATCAGATTTTAACAAGAGCAACAACAACAGCTGCAGACCTTTTCTCTAAAAAAAGGACACTGGTTACCATACTTAGTGTCATTTAAAAGCTTCCAGGAGTGGTCTTACTTCACAAGGCTTCTTTTCAGCCAAAGAACAATGAGAGTTGCCTCTGAATACTTTACATTTGTGGTCTTACTTCACAAGGCTTCTTTTCTGCCAAAGAACAATGAGAGTTGTCTGTGAATACTTTACATTCCAAGTGTTTTTAACAAGCTCTTTTAGAAATGTTGGTCAAGATTTCTAGTAATGGCTGTTGCTTTAAAGACCAAAACATTGGACCATATTTAATTTTTTAGCTCTATAAAGTAACAGGGCCACATCAATATTTTCTACTCCCTGGGAATTTATCTTCCATTAAAAATAGAACAATATTGTTCCACCTTGGAATGCCATATAAATATCTCATTGGGAACTGGATCCTGCTTTGTAGTTGCACTATATCAATGGAGCTATTCATGCCAGTGAAACAAGAAATGTTTGGCCCCTGGTAATGAAATGAGCATCAATTATATGTATGAAACTTGGCTCAGTAGAACTATCTTACTGCTTTATTTCTTTTATTTTCAATTCCTCATCATATTTAGTAGCTTGAAGCATTTGAAAAATAAACGGTAATATATTGGCCATAAAGGGTAAATGGATAATGCTTTAATTATCTGGTGTCATAAAGCCAAGTCTTCAATTACCACTTATGAACATCTTTGTTTCTTTTCTAACAACTGTGAACCTTATCCAATAATCATATATTCTGATTATTTGTCAAGTTTATCAGCATGTTCTATGACCTGATGGGGCTCGCGGCTAATCTAAGAGCATTGTTATAATAAATTAATATATTCCTATTCTAGAGAGTCCTTTTTTGAATACCTGGAATGACCCCTTGCTTTTCACAGGCCATGACTTGACAACCACTCATACCCATTTCAATCCCACTTTTTGTGGAAGTCACTAAGTCTCCACTTGCTCTGTTCTGCTGAGGAACACAGGACAAATTGCCTCAACCTTGTGGCTGTCATGTAGCTCTATTGAAGTGACTTTTAGTTCACACTTAACTTTGATTTAATAATGAATTTGAGCACATTGGTAAGTAAGTTTTTTTCATATTCTTCACCAGTTCATGAGGATTTCAATTTACTCATGAACTGGTGCAAAGCAACTGCTGTCACTGTTTCATAGAAGTGAGTGGCATCTCTTGCAGACCAAACCAAAAAATGTGGAATTTAATAAAGAAAGATTTTTCTGCTAATGTTTTCCTTGTTTGGTTCTTTTTTTAATTTCCCTGCCCTAATTGTGTACAACACAGAAAATCCAATTCAGAACAAGTGCTAGGTGGAGCCTGAAGAAAGGTTGTTTAGCTCTCATCCTTGAACATTTATTTGTATCGCTTCTGAAAGAATATTGCAGACAAGAAAAGCATTTATGTAGAAATTTGAGGGCCCTGACTGAACATCTGCTCAATATGCTGCTGGGTCCATTTGCAGGTAAGTAGGTATTTTGTAATCATGCATGGGCAAGTGTGACCCAGGGTTTACTCATGTAGGCTAGTGCCATAGTGTGGGTGCTGGCACAGCCCATCCTTGGTAAAATGGCCTGGAAAACAGGATGCACTGAGATGACACAGGCAGTCCAGACTGCTTGTGATGTCAAGCTTAAAGCAAACAGCAGCTTGAACAGCTGTAGGGCTTGGAGTTTTTGTGGGGGTTAGGAAGAGGAACTGCCATACGGAAGAGTAAGGAAAAGACAAAATCTCTTTGGTTCAGTGATTTACTTCACAATTTCTAATCTGACACTGGGAATTCTGATTAGACAGCACCTTATATTCAGTTTTAAAGGAATGCCAAAGAGGTCCATGGGAAGGGACCACCAATGGCCACAACCAGCATGAGGACACACTTGTTTTACCATCTGCTGTTTGTATGTCTTGCTCACAGGTCTGGACTGGCACTCCCTGTGTGATCACAGGCAGGTCCACACGAGCAAAAGCTCTGGTGAGGTAATCTCCCCTTCCTTGGAGGTCTGGCACCCTGTGAGCTATATTTATTACCAGAGAGTAGTTTTGTCCAGGAAGGTGAATCCAACCAGGCTCCGAGACTGAAAGACGTGGGAGTTAAGCAGAGGCTGTGCCTAGCTGAATAGTCATAGATTGGCCAGAGGAAATACTTGGTACAGGTAGTATTGCTGTTTGTGTTTTTGTAGTTCAGGCAAACATCAGCAGAAGGAGGAGGCACAAGGTGTGAAATGAAACCGCTCAGACTCCAGAGAAAAGCCACTATTTAGCATTTGGGATGAAGTCCCAGGGTAAGTTTGTCACCAGTGGGATAACACACTGTATGTTGCTTTTGTCACTCAAGTGACAGTGCATGCTGGAGAATCTATGCCAAGGAACATCTTTTATGTGGTGGAACTTGCTCCAAGGAAATACAATCTGGTGTTCATGATGAGTCCTCATGAGAACTCCCAGATCTTTTCTTGCCCTGCCTTCACTCAAATGACAGTTTTAGCTTTGGTGCAGAGGTGAGCTCAGCTGGGGCAGCCACATCTGCAATGTGCTTATCTGTTGTCAGGCAGCTGAGCAGGGATAGAGGGAGGTGTCTCTCTCTTGTTTCAAGGTGTTTAACACTCCTTGTTCCTAGTGTTCATCTCTTTTTCTTGGTGGATGTTTGGGTTTGCAGGGTATCTCTGTCTCTGCAGCTGGGCCAGGCTCTTCATTTTTTCCCCATAAGTTCTAAGGAGCTTGTTAATCTCTGAATTTCCCACTCCTGTTCCTCTCTGGGGAAAGATGTAGTTACTTCTCAATTCTCTGGTTGAATTCCTTCCTTCCCTCCTAACAAAGATGCCAGCAGAGATATTTGCAAAGAAAAAACAGTTGAAAATTCTCTCTTGAAATGCAGCAAATTGCAAGTGTCAAGGAGTTGACAAACTTGTTTAAAGAAAAGAGATGCCCATTCTCCAAACTCAGTGTGTGTCCATATAGCCTTCATCAGACACTGAGAAGATGTGGGTCTGTCCTGTATTGTTCAAACAGGTGATTATATATGGCAGCACACACACCCAGCCTTATTTCCTTTCCTTCCTTCCCTATCAGGTTTAAAGATACATTCTCTTAGTCAGTGCATGCATTATTTAGATATTTTTTCTAAGTCTTTCTCTGTCTGATTCTTTTTCCAGAAAATAGTCTTTTTATTGTTGCTATTTGTCTCCCATCATTGTGCTAAAACTGAGAATGAATTCCTTCTGTTATTTAAGCTTTTGGCTGGTTCACTAATCTGATCAGTTCAGGTATTTACTTGGGAGTGCTCAGTCCTTCTAACCATGTATTTAATTCCTTTTGGACTGACCAGGACTAACTATTAAATGTGGTTGGTATTTTGTTTTTGAGCCCATTGTTGTGATAAGAACAGCATGTTTGTGAGGTTGGGATTATGTTGTTCTCGTGTTACTGGCTTTCATGTTGCTTGCAGAATGAGTCACAGGGCTACTAATTTACCTGGCAGAAGCTGTAATGGTGAGAAGCCTTTTCTCTGATTTAGTTCACGAAATACTGCATGCTGCTTCTAATAGGAAAAAAAGACAAGACAGGCACTGCCTCCTCCTTTGGGAGTATTCATCCCCTCTGGTTTCCACATTTCCAGTTTTCAAGGGATGGTTTTGTGCTGGCAGATGCTAAGTGCAGCTCTGCCTCCTCCTTCATCTTTGTCATTTCTCAACTACAGGCACACTGCTGGAGCCAGTGTGGCTTTTATGGGGCAGAGGAAGGAGAGATATGCAGAGCCTTCATAGTTAAATAGCACACTGTGAAAGACACTACTGTCCTGCAATTTGTCCCAGACCCTGGAAGAATTTTTTTCACTGTTAGTAACATATGTGGTTTTAGACTTTGTTTTAGCAGCTGTGCTTGCAATTTGGGATCTTTGCTTTATTTTCTGTTTTCACCTCTGATGTCTCACAAAAGATTCTCAACACAGTCAGATGCCATGGTTATAAGGTAGACTACTGAGGACTGTAAATAAAGCAGAGTATTATGAAGAGTGTTGCATTGTTAGAGCTTTATCTAATGTAATTGTAAATATTTGAACACATGATCTTTTAAGTTACCTATCTTGCTTGCAGTATTCATTTGGTTACTGCTGAACTCTACAGTAAACAAGGTTTTTGAGCAGTAGTTTATATTAAAAAACAACAACATGTCTTCAGGCCAAGTATGGCTAGAACAGAGCAAGAACAGTAGTGTTACAAGTAAATTTTGATTTCTTCTGAAGCATTTAGTCCTCTTATATTGAAGGAGGTGTTTGATCATGCTTATGAGACCTGCATGCAGAGAAAGCTCCTATGCAGACTCTCTGCAGCAGCAGAGATCTCAATTTTCCCAGAACTCCTTGTATGGCATTGTGCAGTTTGAGGGATTTATGGGCATGATGTAAAAGACTGGGCTGAGAGCTTCACAACTTCCTCCCCACCTCTGTGAGGAGATCCACTTCTAGGCATTGCAAACCAAGGAAATGAACCTTGCTGGGTTTTATCTTCTATCCATCTGTGTCTCTCTGTGGCTTGCATGCTTATTCCTAGAGGACTAGAATACTTTCAGTCATTCTTACAAGCTTTTCCTCCATGTAAAGTAAGTACAATTGCATAACCCACAGGTGTAGGTCCCCAGGGACAGGAAAATCTGAGGTGTCCCATTGAAAAGGCAGAGGAAGACATCATGGCTTAGCCTGGGGTTCCATCCTCTTTCCTGTGTCCACATGATGTGACTGATTTTAGAGGTGCCAGTTACTGCTGCTATAGAGAAGAAAATGGAGACCAAGGTCACTTAGGGGTTGGGTAGAATCATATCTAGTTTTTTGAACCTCCACATTGACATATTCTCCACTGTCCTGGATGGGTTGCTTTTTGTTTGTTTGGTTGCCTGGATGGGTTGCTTTTTGTTTGTTTGTTTGTTTTTTTTTCCCCCCCAGAACCTCACTGAAGTAAGTAACATTTCAGTTATCTTGATATTTCCTACAACTGAATTCATCCAACAGTATGTCATTCCAGCACAGACTATGTTCCCATAGCTCTGGATCCTTCAGCCTCTCTGTAAGATCCCCTGCTACGTGACTGTATTGCATTACATTTTTTTCCCTTTCATCCTGTCTGAAAGCATAGTTCATACTAAATCTCTGCATGCAGAACATGGCTTACTTTAGAGCACTGGTGCTTTAATCCTGAAAATCAATTCTGTTCCTTCAAATACAATGCCATGCCAAGACAATTTGTGATTTCTAATGACTTTAGCATCCTGTAAGTTAATTTCATCTGTTATGTTTTGAAGGAGACTCAGAAGAAAAAATGTAGGATAAACAGAAAGATTTGTTTTCACTCTCTGGCTTTCGTCTGTTCTTTTAATCTGAAGTGGAATCAGATGTCAGGAATGTTGGGAAGGCAGAAAATTTTGCTGCTACAGAGTGACTTGGCTGTGTGACTTTTCCTTGTCTTCCAAGTCTAATGTTTTAGAAAACACAAGAAACAACTATTGAAAGTGACTGCATTGATCTTCAGGATAGAAAAGCTCTGCTGAGAATGATTTTGCATGCTGGCTAAACATTTTGGATTTTTTTTTTAATGTCAGTACTTTAGTCTTTCTGTTGTAAACTACTGCTAATAAGGATTATTAGCAGAAACTCTTCCTAGACTTCAACCTTCAGAAGCAAGGATGGTGCTGAAGTAATACTGGTTTGTAATTCAGGGTTTATGAGGCATCCCCACTGGTAATATCCTACAAGTATTTTCACAATGGGATGGGTGCAAGTAAACTGACATAGTTAATTGTAGCAGTGAGCAGAGGTACATGGGAAAGGGAGACAGTGAGAAGGTGTCTCTCCGTAACGCTGGAAATGTTCTTGGCTAATTGTGCAGCCACCTGTGGTTGTGCAGATGGCAATATCTGTGCCACAGCTGTAATGTTCACCAAAGCTCTGCTGTCCCTGGCAGCAACAGCTGTAGCTTTTGGAGAGGGGAGAACAGGAGCAGCTTAAGCTGGTCTCACTTCTGAATTCCAAATTACCAGTCACTGTCCCTGTAAAGTAGCTCTAATGTTTCACACCATGCTTCAAGGCTTGCAGTTTTTGTAGGTGTAACAGGCAATGGCGATCAAACAGCTGAAATATTTAAACCAGAAGAAATTGCTGAATTCTAATGAACAGAAATGAGGCAGGGTGGTGGAGTCAGAAGCTTCTGTGAAACGGGATATTTTGAGTCCCTTGTTTCTTCTCCTATCTTACATATTTAAGTGAATGTGAGGGTTTATCAGATTATATTTCAGAGGTAAGGGAAATCTGTATGTTTTTAGTTTGCAGGTTCCCTGTTTTATATTTTTAAAGCCTTTGTAGTTAGAATCATAGAATCATCAAGATCACCGAGTCCAACCATTAGCTGCCACCCTGCTGTAACCTCTAAAGGCTAAACCATATCCTCCAGATCCAGCTCCAGACACTTCTTAAACACTTCCAGGGGTGGTGACACCACCACCTCCCTGGGCAACATATTCCAGTGCCTGAACACCCTAACAGTGAAAAACTCTAAGGTACCTTCCAGGTAGAATTATCTTATGATAATCTATAAATATTTTTCTGGTACAATTTTTCATGAAGTATGTACTCTGAGGCAGAACTGTTTCTGGGTCTGAGCACCAGCATCTGGGAAATGGGAAATCACAGAAGAGCTGCTATGGCTTCCTATTTTTCATCAGCAGTTTACACAGCCTGGAGAACATCAGCTTTTGATGGGTCCCCAGCCACAGTACAAATTACATAGATATTACTACTGAGGATTCATAAGAACACAGGAAGGAAGGGAGTACAGGAGTTTCTGGCCATTGACCTCTGTTATTGCAGGCAGTCATGACATATCTTCCCTCGTTAGAAAAATATCCTCTTATTTTAAAACCAATTAATTTTTTACTGCTGTTGGTCCTGTGGCAAGGCTGTTCCAAAGTCTCTACTTTCCATTTGTTACAAAACTTCTAATGTATAGTTTAAATTTATTCATGACCTGTTTATACCCTTTTGTTCTGCTGCTATTTTTTTTCACTATGGTTTAAATAGCTCTTCTGGCACTTATTTCCTAGATATGTCTGTAGAAAGCAACCCTATCTATCTCAGATTTCATCTGAGATGTTAAACAAACCAAACTCTCCCAGGCTTCTCTCATAAGACAAGCTTCTCATCTCCCTTGTCATTCTGCATTGCTTCAGTCTGAATGAATTGACCTGAGACTGGATTACCAGTACAGTGCGTGTTACTCCAAATGAGATCTTTCTTAGATCCCATACAATGCTGTTAGTATTTGGCCATCTTCATCAGAAATACTTCAGTTAATGCATCCTATGACTGCTTTTACTTTATTTTGTAGCCACCATGACTTCTTTGGCAGCACCTGCTTCTACAACAGCTTATAACTCATTGCTAATGCATCTTCCAGTACAATTTTTTTCTGTCTTTTATAATAATTTAATCTTTCAACTAGTTGTCAAGGTTGTCCAGTTGTCTTGCTGATGATGTTCTTCACCTTTGTGTTGTCATCTCCTCTTTTTATCCTTTATAATTGGTGGCATGGATTAATTCCTGAAAAACTCTGCTTTTGTGCGACACCTTTGTCTAACCTCATAGTTCTCCTTTTTATTACCACTGTTTATGCTTTTGCTAGGTCCTTACCTGCAAGGGGGGTTCTTGTGCTAATCTCTAGCATCACAAGTTTAATTTGTAGTTCTTTATAGAATCTGAGACAGGTGAAAGATGCTGCACTTTCTCTAAGAAATGCAACCTGATGGTGGTGGCATCCCTGTCCATGGTGGGAGGTTTAAAACTAACTGATCTTAAAGATTCTTTCTAACTCAAACCATTCTATGAGTCAGTTACTGGAAATCTTAGGTTTCACTGACACAACATGCCCTTCCTTATTCTTCTCTGAAACCCTGATGTTGCTGAAGTGAAGCCCAATTGTTGCTGCATTGTGTACAGCACAAGAAGAAGCAGAAAGCCAAGAACAAAAAGTCCTATGATCCATTAAAACCACGGGAGATAATTCACCAGGTACCTTGCATGTACCTAACTTGGGCTATGTCCAAGGTGCACTGTTACCACCCTCTGTCTTTCCCATGTTATTAACAACCAGTAAAGGTCTCTCAATTTTACATCCACTGATTTCACAGTCAACATGAAGGTGCCAGCCAATGCATTGACTGATGGACATTGATTTGACATTGACTGATGGATAATTTCTAGCTCTTCAGGTACCTTGCATGTACCTAACTTGGGCTATGTCCAAGGTGCACTGTTACCACCCTCTGTCTTTCCCATGTTATTAACAACCAGTAAAGGTCTCTCAATTTTACATCCACTGATTTCACAGTCAACATGAAGGTGCCAGCCAATGCATTGACTGATGGACATTGATTTGACATTGACTGATGGATAATTTCTAGCTCTTTCTGCTAGCCAATTAAATGGCATTTTTAACAAGAATACCAGCTCACAGGCAAGTGATGCATGTGCAGAAGAAATTTGGGCTTCTAAGCTTTCCTCCTGAGGCTCCTTTTCATAGGGCACCAGATGTGTAATTTATGTGTTGCTAATAATATTTTAGATGGCAAGTAATCCCCACCTAGCACCTTCTGTGCACAGACAGAACTAGGCACCATTAAAACACCATGGGTTGCAAGAAAATAATGATCCAGGGCTGGAGGTACTAGAACTTTGTGTTCTATCAATTTTTCTAAGGGATAACAAAAGAAATCAGGCTTCCAACAAAATAAATGATTTCTCCCAAAGGCAATGGTGCCTATTCTGTGTAGTACTTGCTCCTGCTGTATCTTCACATCAGTCTCTGCCAAGTAATCCTGAAGTTTGCTTTAGTGGTTAGAGCCAGTAGAGAAGCTAGTCAGCTGTACAAAGCAACAGTTCAAGGGCCTGAATGAGAAAATCTTCTATAGAACTTTAGACCTCACTTAATCCTTAGCTAATGTACAGGTTGACATGATAATGTTGAGCTTCTCTGGCTCCCATGGCTAAGATCCTGTTAGGCCCAAGATCAGTGATTCCTGAGAAGTCTTAGTGAAGTGAAGCTTTAGGGATTCCTTTAGCACTAGTGGCTCCCTTGATGTTTCATTTGTTTTTTGACTGAATATTTCCTTCACCTGCTACAAGAGCCTTCAGGTAGGCTGGATTCTCCTTTTAATGGAAAATCCCAATGCAGGTAGCCATAAACTGTGCCAGTTTGAGACTATGTGCATATGATTAATGCTGCTTTCAAATTTGTGGCAGTTTTTTTCCTAGCAAAATCCAGCACCACTGAGACACTGAGTACACTGTCCCTGCTTTTTTTGTTGTTGTTGAGAACAGACAACTTTGGGCAATTTGGCTTTTCAGGAAAAAAAGAGTGGATTTTGATACAAACCTAGACACATAAATAATAAAAAAGTACATTTTCATTTAAAACCCAGCAACATTTCAACAAAATGTGCAGTAGCTACTCTGCATACACTTTGTTCTCTAACATGATTATCAGTTAGGAATTAATGGAGGGCATGGAGAAGAAAGAGAGAGGCTGGGTGAAAGCTTGTCACTTTGGCCTTCTCCATGTACTCTGCATGTGCAGGCTGTGTGATGTAGCTGTGTCTATATGGTTGAGAGACAAATCCCACTGTGCCTGGAACATTTGATAGCTCCTACCATAACGTGGAGGTGGCAGGGAAGCTGCACTGTCTGTCTCCTGGTACATGTTCAGGTGATGAGGCTGTACTGGGTACTGGGGACAGCAGTGGTGGTGCAGCTGCAAATCCCTACAAGTCCCCAAGATCTTGCCAATGAAGGTGTGCATGATTCAGGACTTAAGACTGGTAATTTCAGGGGAGCTACAATGATATGGCAACCAAAACAGAACAGTTGTGTGTGCTGTACCTGGTGTTTCTAACAGGAACAGAACTGAAAACCACAATGCTTTAAAATTTTGCTGGTTTTTTTTTTCCCCAGGAGCCACCTCTAACTAGAGTGTAATGAGCTCCCAGCAGTTGGTATGAGTAGGTGTAAAACACTCCCACAGCCCACAATGCCAATTAGTTTGAACAAGGTGACAATGGGGGCACTTTTTATCAAGATTTTCATGAAAACACTTCAGATACCTTTCCTTCCAGGTTCTCAGATGAGACAATAAAATTGTGCAATGGAAAAAAATCTGAGATTGTAAAATCAATGCAGGGTTTGGTGTCCTCTTATTTTTCTAGTCAGATAATGGGTTTTAAGCTGGTTAATACCACAATAGTGGTCTTGGTGGATTGTTAGCAAAATGATTCTGTGCTAGAAGTGGCAGAAATAAAATCCTCATTAGGAAGGAATTTCTGTTTCATGTAGCTAAATTGTGTTATGGAATGGCAATGCTGCCATTACTGTTTTAATCTTAACCTGGCATTAACAAAAGACAAACCAAAAGAGTTCTATTTGCTCATCTGTGAAGGAAAAAAGAAACCAATTGTATTATTAGAAAAGCATTTTCATAAATGAAATACTAAATATGAAAATGGTGTATATGGTGTAACAAGCTATTTAAAAACTGAAGTAGAAGATCTAGCCAACAACAGTAATGACTCTTTAAATGTCACCCTATATAAATATTTGAATGTGTTTAAGTGAGCATGCATGTGTTTGTGGGTGTGTGACAAAGAGAGAGCACTTTCCAAAATCAAAGCTTTTGAATTTTGAGGAATCTCTGCAAGTTGAGTGTTCTTATATGTAAACAGCAAGTATAAAATTCAGTTCTAGAAAGAACGCCAGAACACTCTCTAAATGCACAACTCATTTATAGACAGCCTGATGGCACACATACAGTAAATATTCATTTTCAGGCCCTATTTACAGAGATAAGTCTCATCTTAGGTCCCAGTCTTGCAGTGACAGAAGTTATACTTACATTTTCAAGCAAGCATGGTGCGATAGGAGAAGATTTGTAAAAAGAAACATCGAATGCCAAAGACCTGAGATTCACCCTATGTGTTTCCCAGGGTGCAGAGGCTGTTTTTGACTCTAGGTCCAGCCTGTTTCCATGGACTGAATGTCCACATGAGATTGGAGTGCATTAGATACAGTCTTAAAGCCCAGCTTCCACATTAGTGCCATCAGGAACACGGTTTATATGTTCTGTGATAACTCTACATTGGGGAGAAAGCAGAGAGATGAGACTGATCTGGAGAATCAAGGCACGAACTAGCTTCTGATTCAAATTAAAATCACACAACTCACACTTTTATATGTCTGTTCAGGTTCATGCAATCCCCATGGAAGTTCATCCCTAAGTCCTTGCAGGACTGAATGTCTGCAAAAGCAGGAGCTGTCCTTTATAATGCTAGGTTTCTACTGATGGTCACTCAGCTGTTTCTCACTCAGTAAATATGATGACTCCATATTGCATTAGTAAAGGCTGCAGTAATAATATGTTTTATGATAAATTAAAAGCAAAGGGCCCATTCCACTCAGATAAAACATGAATGTAAATATCCTATCTAATTAAGCTCATGATTACAGTAAGACAAAAATAAAAATCTGTAAACAAGTAATTTGTGAGCAGTTGACCAACAGAGCCTGATTTTGGAACAGATTTGTATCACTCAGATGAGTGACTTAGTATCTGAATCACACTAACATTTGCTTGTAATCTTTGCATGTCTTTACTTTTTCTGAATCTCATCCCTTGTGACCATGGTTTCTAAGACTGTTTTGTTGTGGTTGCACAGCTGACTGCATTTGATCATAGAAATTAGCTGAAGGGCTTAAGAGTTATTGGGGTGAATCTGTGAAGTTTCCACCAG
Source organism: Acanthisitta chloris (assembly GCF_000695815.1). Classification (NCBI taxonomy): domain Eukaryota; kingdom Metazoa; phylum Chordata; class Aves; order Passeriformes; family Acanthisittidae; genus Acanthisitta; species Acanthisitta chloris. The sequence goes on along the minus strand of NW_008685182.1, from coordinate 64,840 downwards.
TTTCTATTGAGCTGTCTCGCTTTCTAAACTTTGTAGGAACTTAATCACCAGTGAGTAGTCCATTACTTATCCAAGTGTGGTAGAATTTGAACAGCAGGTTTCTAAATCCTCCATGCTACAGGGAAGCTAGCTAAGCACAGTGTGCTTGCTTCTCCTCCTGGCTTTGGTTTATGATTAAACCATGGTGTTCACCTTCATTCATCTACTTTTAACTAGTATTGGTGTGACTTGGACTTCAAGCCTGTTGTTCTACTTGACATATATGATGGGTCATGTCTGACAAGGATGGTAAT
>NW_008685182.1:61256-64532 GCF_000695815.1 Acanthisitta chloris | reverse complement strand
GCAGGAAGAGAATATGAGTGTTTGCTAAATGAAAATCTAACAAGTCTGAAGGATTTCTTTTTTGGATTGCAGTGAAACCATCTGGTTAAGTACTCTGTTATTAATTAAAGAGAAATAACTTTCTCCAAATTATATTTTGTACTCAAACACTGAAAGTAGTTTACAGCTTTCAAAACAGATTATATTATGACTCATGTAACTGTAGAAAGTTGAGGTTGGAAGGGACCTCTGGAGTTCATCTGGTCTAACCCGTCCTACTCAAGCAGGATCTCACAGAGTGGTTGCCCATGGCTATGTCCAGATGGCTTTTGAATATCTCTAAGAAGGGATGCTCTACCACCTCTGTGGGCAACATGTTAGGGACCTTGGTCACCCTCATGGGATAAGTGTCTGTTGATGTGCAGAGGGAAGCTCCCTTTTCCCCCAAAAAGGCTCTGGGTTTTTTCCCCACAATAGAGCCTTGCAGGATGATCCTTGCTTACATGCAAATATTTGAGGTGATCCTGCGTAAGCCCTGTTTGTTGATTTTTGTTTTCTCTTTTGTTCACATCATCCCAGGTCCTTGTAAACTCTGTTCATCACTCCCATACAGGACTGCTGGAAACACCCTCCTTCCCCAGTCATTCCTTCACTGCCTGCAACTGGGGATTTCCAGGGCTGTGTCCACAGCCTGAAGCTCTGTCTGGGTTGACACCTCCATCGTGGTAAAGACAGCTGCTTCCACACCTGTTCAGAAATGAGCCCCGAGGCAAGTCACCACCATACCCAAGAACATTTATGTTGGTCTGAACTGTGAGGAGTCGTCTGGTTTTGGTGCCCTGTTCAAAACACAAAACCTGATTTCAATAAACCCAAGACTGTATTAGATTTTTCAATAAACCAATAAATTTGTGGGCTTTAATACATCTTGGGTATGTTTTTGACATAAAATGATTTGTATTCTCTCACTTTGTCTGGTAAAATCTTTATGCATGTATGGGCAGATACATATGATTTTAAAAATTAAATTTTTCAGTTGTGTCCAGACAAGCATTCCAAAATAAAAGTGAAACAAAATAAAATATTGGCAAAATGTGTTAGAAATGTAGTTATTTAAGTCTATCCAGTTAATAAGCTGAAAACTCAAGTAAAGATGGAGAGAGAAGAGAGCAACCAATTTGTTTTTACAAGAAGTGGTTTCCTTATTTACTCAATAGAGATAATAAAATTATTTTCCTTGTTATGTTATCATGCATGCACCTGGGTTCAGAGGATTAGCTCAGGATCTGTGCACCATGAAAGAGCATTCATGGGCAGATTGGGATAAGGACAAGGAGGAATGATTTTAAACTAAAAGAGGAGATATTTACATTGGTTGTAAGGAAGAAATTCTTTACTCACAAGGTAGTGAGGCACTGGAATAGGTTGCACAGAGAAGTGGTGGATGCCCCACCCCTGGAATTGTTCAAGGCCAGGCTGGATGGGACTTTGTGCAGCCTGGTCCAGTGGAAGGTGTTCCTGCCCATGGCAGGGGAGTGATGATCTTTCAGGTCCCTTCAACCCAAGCCATTCTATGATTCAAGTGTACAAGAGAGATTTGGCCAGCTCTTTTTGACTTGCCATGGGAATCCAGCATCTTGAGTGCTTGGAAATCCTTTCACACAGAAATTCTGCTTGTTCTTTGCTTGAACAGTACCAGTTAGACTCAAGGAGTATGTAGACTTTAGTTGTCCTTTGCACTATTTTACAGTTTGTTACTAAGATAAAAATTAGGGTGAACCATCTGTTTTTCAGCATGGTTGCAGTTCCGTGTCATGCTTAGAGGCATTTCACAACTCGTGCTGACTAAAGCCTTTGGCCAAAGTCCATCTTCTCTTGATCTCAGTCTTTCAGAAAAGAAAGAAAAATCCTGTCTGTGGTACTCACAGTCTCACTGACATAAACTGGAGCCCCTGTTGAAATTTCAGATTCCTATTTATGTGTTCAGATGAGGGAAATTATTAACTCCTGTCCTACCCTCCATTCCTCTTACTATATCAACTGTAACCTGAGAACTAGAAATTGTCAAGATGGAGATGAAATTTCTCTCTTGCTTTTCTTAGACCAGACAAGAGGCCTAAAAGTTGAAATCTAGCTGAGAGTGCTTTTAGAATGCCCTTACAACCTTGGGTTTGAATTAAATAAATCTTAGGAGAGGGAAAAAAATCTCCAGAAGGCAACTCTGGCAGGTTCATAGAATCACAGAATCATAGAATGATTTGGATTGGAAGAGACCTTGAAGATACCTACTTCCAATCCCCCTGCTGTGGGGTTTGTGTATGTAGGGAATTAAGAATTATCGATCCTTACTGCATTTAGGATAATAGTGCCATGACCCTTGTTGGAAACCATCAATTCTCTCCGGGACTTGAGCGATGACTTTTCCCAACAGTTATATATATATATATATACACACCTGTTTTAGAAACATAGAATGGTTTGAGTTAGAAGTGACCTTAAAGATCATCTAGTTCTAACCCCCCTGCCATGTGCAAGAACATTGGCAACAGCTTCCAGCTCTTTGTTTCAGTGACTGCCATAGCCACAACATCAGTTCAGGATGATCTTTCATGACCATATCATGTTCTTTCCCTGCCTGGGGAAGTTCCCTTATCCAGGCAACTGCCATCTTTGGCAGAACTGTTAATTTTCTCCAATTATCAATAATTACAGTGAAAGTATAATAACCAAAATAAAATAAAGAATAATTATAATAGCAAAATCAATGGACAATGTTGGAATTTCCTTTCACTTTTCTTGTTCTTCACCATACCTCAGCAATAATAACCATAGTTAAACAAGAAAAGGAACATGGCAAAGAAGTGTCTTCTGACTGCTTTTCCTTCTCTGAGGAATTCCTGGCAAGATGATTGTTTTGCCACACGTGCCTGAACATTGCACTGAAGGCAACAACTTGGCAATCAGGAAATAGATTTCCAGTTCTGTTATGGTAATTATAATTTGTATTTTAAATGTAAAGGTGATTTAGTTTTGCTTTCCTTTTTTAAAATTTGGTAGATTTCCCTTTTACCTTTCAGAGTTGTAATTTACCTGATGTCTTGTTCCCTAATTTCACAACTCACAAAGCTGGATTAATTGATGTGGTGGAATGAATGCCATGTCCTGTTAAAAAGGTTGCATTGGGGGTAAAACTCTTGGAATTAATTGCTGGCAAAAATTCTGCATCACAAAGAGATGAGGAAGAGAGTGATTTTAACAAGAGAATGAGTGCGAGTTCTCTCTGTATCCCTTTGGCTT
>NW_008685182.1:47993-61214 GCF_000695815.1 Acanthisitta chloris | reverse complement strand
GCAGTTAAACACTTCCTCACCATTTTGTGGCACCTTCCAGCTGTATACCTTTGAACATAATTTACAGATTTTACACGGTTTCAAAGCTATGAAGCTTTAGGGGAGAAATCATAACCACCTGCCTTGGATGCATTTTCTGTAGAAAACTAGGGTCAGTGGAATGGCTTTGTTCTTTTTCCAGCCCTATCTTCAATAATGTTAGCCAGCTTTGGCCAGTGGGAAATGAAGGGGGAGAATCTGCTTTAGAAAATGTGTTTGAAGGGTGAGAAGAGAAAATTTGTTGGGTGAAAAATGGAGCCAGTACAGCAGAACAGCTGAGGCTTTGGCCACTTCTGGTGACATTTGGATTGTGGGTTAACTTGTTGAAGAAAGAAGATAACTGATGAATCTCTGACCAAGGTATGAACATTTACCAGCAGCTCTGTGAAGGAGAATGTGAGGGTTTTGGATTAGATGACAGTTGTCTAATTTGTAAACAGACTTAGACATCTCCACTACCTGCCCATGGGTGCAAATTCCTGCAGCTTTCCCAGATCAGGCTTATTGCTGCTAGCATCCCTACACCAAAAGAAGGAGGAGAGAGAGGAGAGGGTTTGTATTAATGGTTTTAACCCAGACCATCTTAGACAACAGACAGGACTTTTTTTTGTAAAAAAATTTTCCCTTATTGAGAGCAAAAGATTTTCAGGGAAGCAGTATGCTAAATCAATAACAGATATGACAAACATAACTGTTCATTTCCAGTCTCACTGTTTCTTGGAATGGCACTGGCACAATGTTTTCTGCTTTTGACACAGTATTTGTCTTTCATCTGCTTTCCCTAGCAAACAACTGCTGGTCCCCCTTTTGCCTCCTGGAAAGCTGATTATTTCTCCTTGCTGTATTCTCCTAAGGTTTGCAACCACCTGGAGGTAGGAATTAGGGTGCTTGATACAAAGAGCTTGTCATAGAATCATTGAGGTTGGAAAAGACCTCAAAGGTCATTGAGTCCAACTGTTAACCCAACACTGTCATGTCCACCACTGAACTGTGTTCCTAATTGCCACATTTACACAACATTTAAATACCTCCAGGGCTGGTGACTCCACCACTTCCCTGGGCAGCTTGTTCCAGTGTTTGGCAACCCTTCCCAATTTTTCCTAAAATCCAATCTAAATCTCCCTAGTACAACTTGAGGCCATTTTATCATGTCTTACTGCTTCTTGCTTGGCAGAAGAGACTGACCCCCAGCTGGCTACAGCCTCCTTTCAGGTAGTTGTAGAGACCATTGATGTCTCCCCTGAGCCTCCTTCTCTCCAGGCTAAACAAATACAGCACCCTCAGCCTTTGAATATCTGCAAAACACAAAGCACATTTTCACTAGATCTCTTGGGCAGGTTTGTTATTTTCCTCTTACCCATTGATTTAGGCTAGGGAATATTCTAAAATTCTAACAAGTAAGTGCACAATAGTTATGCCAGGACACAGATAATTTTATGATTTTTCTAATATTATGTGTCACTGTTAATGAGCTCTAGGTTCTGTTCTAATGTGCTTCTCCTGTACCCGCTATTCCAGAAGAGTTGTAAGCAAACAAAAAAATGCAAATTGTCTTGGATCTAGATATTGTTTCAGATTTTTTCATTGTGGCTGTCCATCTGCTACTTGACCTTAGAAAGAAAACCCCCCAACATATTGGCTGAAGGATACATGCTCCTTGACAATAATGTCCAGAGATACTTAGTACAGAGTTATAATTAATCCTCCACATACAATAGATAATTTCCATACAAGGCAGAATCAGAATCCCTGAATAAATGCATTTTTGAAGTAATGCATGAAGCATGTGGCATGGTGGAACATTGAAGGTCTCCCAGAGAAGTGATAGGTGCCCCATCCCTGGAAAAATTCAAAATAGGTTGGACTAGATCAGCCATCTGATCTAGTTGAAGGTGTCCCTACTCATTGCAGGGGAGTAGATGACTTTTAAAAGTCCCTTCCAACCCAAAATATTCTATAGCTCTATGATAATAATCCATGCAAACATGTATGCACACACACACATATGCTGCAAAAGCAGCTCATTGCATTAAGAAATGAATTACTATTCCTAATTGCCTCTAGTAGGTAATTACTTCTAATTATTACATTGAGTAATAAATTGCTACTTGTAATTATGCTGTGGGTACAGTCAAAGTAGTTAAAAATGCAATTTGCATGGTTGTTTATATCACAAACATGTTTAAGTAATTGTGCTCCCTTAATTATATGGAACGGTCGAAGTTAAATAACATAACATGTTTTGCAGCATCATCTGCAGTGTCATTTGTTACCATTTATGGTGGTTGTGTTTCAGAGAACTGGGGAATAGATGCTGTGTGTCACTGGGGAATAGCTATTTTTATTTGAAGCCTACAAATGCTGCTGAGTATCTGTGGCTTGACAGGCATTTCTGGGAAAGTGCACTGTGTTGTTGAACTTGCATTACAGCTCTAGCTTCTCGGGCTGAGCAAATCTGAACCACTTGGGGACACTGCCCAAGTCCTGTTGTCCTTAATCGAAGACTCATTTCACACTCCCCAGGCTCTCTGACATCAGATGTCATCATGAGGATCTTCACTTCCCCAATGCTGGGAGTGGGTACTCTCACCTCAGCTAGATCTTACCCTCGAGCTCACATGTGCATCTGTAATGACCTATACAATGTCTATCCAGAAAGATGCCCATTAGGAGCCAGTTGCAGGTAAGATTGAAGGCAGGAATTCTTAGCAAAAGCTTTAACTTTCCAGGTAATCTCTGTGGGTTTGATGTATTCCTCAGCTCTCCAGGACTTTCCACACTTGGGTGTTACACACTGCAATTTGCAGAGGTCCTTAACTCTCCACCAAAGACATCATGGACCAGAGGAGACTGACTGTCTGTTTGGAGGCAGCAAATGTACACTTTCTTTACAAGGCTTTGAAAGCATAACCAGGACTTAAGTTCTTTCTCAGGCCTTCCTCTTATGTGTAAGTTCACAGGAACTTACTGGGACTTAGGAGTTGCAGAGCTTTGCCCTTTCCTATGTTGTGCATGTTTATTTTCTCCTGTTCCCCATTTTCTATCTCAATTTATGATAATACTCAATGATATTAGAATTGATTGTAGTGGGGAATAACTGTGTCCCAATGGAGGTGGACAGCCTGCCATCAGGCAAGAGACAAAGAGGCAGGGAAAAATAAACTACAGAGACTCAAAAAATATTGCTTGTCATTCACATGTCCTTGGAGAGAGAAAGAATACAGGAAATTTTGGACACAAAGAATACATTGTTGTTAAACATAATTTTTCAAGTTTTACGAGAGACATTGGCGGAATGTAAAGTTAAAGAGCTGGAAAGTTCACTCACTGCCTACACACATGATAAATTTGGAAGAGTGGGTTTTGATATCTGAGGAATATCCTTGGTGCTGGTAAAAGCAGTCCCCAGCTGACACAATGAGTTTGTTGTTTTGGGTAGATTCTATTTGCATATAATAATGTGAAATGATTTTTGTGATAAAGCATCGTGGCTGCTTTGGTGGGGGGGGGAGCTTTAAAGCAGAAAACAGCCCTGGAAGTGGGGTTTCCTAGAGAAGGGGCCCACTACTGTATGTGATATGAAAGCTGGCATGTGTAGAGACCTGTGACAGGGCTGGCACTGTCAAAAAACATATTTAATAACTTTGGGGAGTGAAATTTAAGTTTTCATCTTAGAGGACACACCTTGGCAGTGTGTGTCTGCTCAGCAAAAACATCAAAATCAAGTTTAAATATTTGCTGCCCCTTCTTGCCTCTGAGAGGAGCTGGCTCTGGCTCACTTACTGTCAGAAAGGATTCAGAACTTGCTTTTCACTGAAAATTATTTCTGTCTTAGAGCTAGACCCTGCGAATGCTGCCACAGAGCCTGAAGTGGACCCTGTGCTTGGTACGGAGCACCATAACAGACCTGTAAAGAAGAAAGAACTGAAATGATGTTAACAATCTGCCTTGCTGAATTATGGTTTTATTCTGCCTTTTATGCCCCACGGGACTCAAATTCTAATCAAGGTGTTTGACTGTTTCTCAGGAAGCCAGCATGGAGAGTAAAGTAGGTGGTTATAAGATTGTGGCTATTGTTCTCCCCAAGTAGGGTACAGAGATCTGTAATTCTGCTAATTATCATAACTAATTGGCTACATGCAGAAGTGAAAAATCAGAATGGCTAGATCACCACCTCCAGCTGTTAATAATAGCTTATTGAATTGCAGTACATGAGACCAGAGGGACTGCTATTACCACCAGTGATGAGCCTGGGATGTGTTCCCAACACCATAAAATAATTCAGCCCTGGATTTTCAGAGTGCTACATGGTGAAAGCACATGCCAATCCTGGAGTGCAAAAAGATGAACTTCAACCATGAACTCAGTATCAATCTTGGTGCCCAAAAAGAGTTCAGGCACTCATGTATGCAGAGAGGGTTCACCAAGACCCCTCCCACATGAGCTCTGTTGGCTCCAGGGGATTCAGACAAGCTGTGCATCTGGCCCTGTCTCCTTAAGCCTCCATCCTCTTGGAAGTGAGGATGTGTTTCTACAGGACAGGGCTGTGCTGTGCTGTGAACTAGCAATAGGCAAACTGGAAGTGACCTTGGTGTAAAGCTGAGTTAATTAGCCCAGGTGATTAGCTTGGTTTGATCACTATACTGCACTGCTTTCATCACATCTGGTGTATGAACTGTGCTGCACTGTACAATGCCATGCAGGTATGCCCTTTAAGCCAAATTCTAAGAGTCGTTTTAAGTACCTCATGTTGTTGACTTGCGTGGCTAAAAAGGGGAATTCAGGAGGTACAAAAGCCAGCAGAGCACAGCCCCATCTGTGTGCTCCCAGAAATCTGCAGCAGCAGAAAGGCATGTGGGCTGTGTTTTGACAGAATAACCGAACCACGTGGAATCAAGTGGCAGTCTGAGCAGAGATAACCCCATTTTGGCTTGAATAATCTCAGTATGGCTCCCCTTGAGATAAACCAAGTTCTTATTATCCCAGCTGTGACCATTAACATGGCCAATTCATCAGAAATTCCTGCACAAGGGAAAAAACTTCTAATGAGATTCATACAGCACATCTGGAATTGATGGTGTAAAGGATCTGGGAATGAGAACTGCTGAGTGGTACACCCAGTATCTGTCTGGGTTATTGGCAGGATCTCTCAAATGATATAATTATTATATATGGGTTTCATAAGGATACCAGAAAGCTTTTAAAGTATCACAGGTTTCACAGTTCAGACGTAGCTTAGCAAACTACATATCCCACCCTGTGGAACTGTACAGACACAAAACCCTTCCACTGTCACAGGGATGCACTTCAGTGGGATCACACAGAGATTGGCAACAGATCATTGCTCTCTGAAAAGCTTTTTGACTGAGCTTGACCATAAGTCTGGTTTCACATCAATCATTTGGTATCAGGCAGAACAGAGTTTTATGCACTAGTTTTTTAAAAAATCCAAATCTCTGACTTTTTCAGTCATTTTGTAGTGCAATATTTGACTAATGTTCATCAGTGGATGATAAATCACTCATTAATCCAGACCATATAGCTATGAAAATAAATCTTGGCCACAGGTTAGATTTCTGGAATGTTATGAGAAATGAGTAGTCACTGTAATCAAGTAAATAGAGTTTCATGAAGTTGAGATCATAAGGAAGCACAATGAGATCCCTCACAGCTCTCTCAAAATTTCTCACTTGCTGGTATGACTGCACTCTCTGATGTTAAGATCTACCCTGATTTCTCTTTCTGTCATGCTGGTCCTTACTTTACCATTGTTTAGAACTGAATTATAGTAGTGCATAATTCCCAGCATCATGGAATGCTGTGATAGGAGCCGTATGTGTTGTGCAATTATACCTTTACATAAGAGTTAGAAGTGCCAGCCAAGCCTTTAATGTTATTTTCTTAATCTTGAACAGCTGTTGCTGGAGACACAGAGCTAGAGAACCAAAATGGTGAGCTTCAAACACAGTCCAGAACTCTGTGCCAGGAAAGCCCATGGTTATCACTCCGGAGTGATCAGATCTGTGCTTCAGGAACCCTTCAGGCTCCACGCTGGTAATTACTGGGCATCCCCATCATAATCAAGAGCATAACCTATATTCAGTGTCATATATTTGAAATTACTTGGATCTATGAATTTGTTGAAGCTTGCAAAAATACCACATAGGGCATATTTTTCTGGGCTTTCTTGGCCAAACAGGGACTCTGTTTTATGTAGAATCAGAGAATTTAAGGGCTGGAATGGACCTTACAGATCACCTGGTCCCAACCCCCCACATAATCAAGAGCATAACCTATATTCAGTGTCATATATTTGAAATTACTTGGATCTATGAATTTGTTGAAGCTTGCAAAAATACCACATAGGGCATATTTTTCTGGGCTTTCTTGGCCAAACAGGGACTCTGTTTTATGTAGAATCAGAGAATTTAAGGGCTGGAATGGACCTTACAGATCACCTGGTCCCAACCCCCCACCATGGGCAATCTCCTCACCTCACTAGATCAGGTTGGTCTTGAACACTGCCAGGGTCGGGGCAGCCACCACGTCCCTGGGCAACCTATTCCGATGTCTCACCACCCTTATAGTAAAAAACATTTTTCTAATATCTAACTTAAACTCTCCCTCCCTCAATTTGAACCCATTACCCCTTGTCCTATCAAGGACATCCTATCCTTTCTTTTCTGCCCTGGAAGCCCTCCTGCTAACCATTTCACAATAAAAAGAAAAATAAAAAATAAATTTAACATATCTCACCTGACAACCAACATGTCCTACTCAGGGGTGGATCTGGATGGGAAATCTTCCTTCTTGCACACAACCTGACAGAAAATATCCCAGTCTGCCACACTACATTGTGTTAGTATAGATCTTGGATGTGTTGTGGAGATGTGAGTCCGTGTAACGGATGAAGCTGTGCTTGTAAAAGGGTTGAGTTGTATGTACAGTACCCTCTGAGTTCAGACAAGCAATGAAGTTCACACTCTCGGCCCTTAGAGCTGCCAGGTTATGGTCTCTACAGTCATGAAAGAAAGGAATTGCAACATGTCAGTATGGCACCTCTGCTAGGTTGTGTGAAGATGGATCCTGGTTCCTTTTGTTGCCTGCACCATACGCTGTCCTCAATAATAGCTTTGGAGTCAAAGCAGTCAGGACAGATGCACTGAAGCTCTGTGTAAGCATAGCAGTGTCCAACAGAGCTCATTCATGAGGGGCTCTTAGAACTTGTTTATGCCCACATGCAGAGTGAAACACAAGCTGAGAGTGATGAAGGTTCTTTGCTCCTGCACTTGAGTCTTTGCAGGCTGAAGGGGTGTGGTGGTGGTCTGTCCTTGCTAAAAGCACATTGCAGGTCTTCAAAACTAGTCTGTGGAAGCTGCTGTGAATGAGAAAGATTTCTGGCCTGAACATACAAGATGCCAGAAGAATTTGTGAGGAGTGACTGCAGAGGTGAAATCCTCCTACCCTGGGTTCAGAGACAGCATGGGAGGGCTCTGGCACTACCCATGGTGCCTGCAGAAACCTTTCTGACAGCCTCAAGTCTATGTCACCTTGAACCTTGTGCCAGTGATAGAGCCCTACATGCACTAGGAAGAGAGATATCCGCTGACAGGGAGGGCAAAAAGTAACAGCAAAGTATCAAATATTTGAGGATCCCAGTGCTAAAACACAGGAGAAGAAGCTGCTGCATGCATAGGAAAGCAAAATCAGATGGAGACTAGGAGGGAGTTGGCAAAGTTGTTCTTTGGCTGGTGGTGTTTGTGCTAGTCCTAGGTAACCATCTGCTGAGCTGTCAGGCCTGACTGGGCTTCTTTTCTGTTTGTGTTTTATATTATTTGTTTTTCTGTTCTTTTTAAATTAACTTTTCTGAAGGAAATAAAATCATCTTGTCGCTTCAAAAGGGAAACATCTGAGATGATTTAGGCTGCACATGATGAGCATCCTTCCAGGAGTCCTGGCTGCTTGGCACAAGCACAGCTGTAGCACAATCCCTTGGCCTCTCTTCCTCTCTATGGCTGTCTGGCAGGTACAAATTAAAGGATCCACTGACCAAAAAGCTGTGTCTAGTCTATTATTTCCCTGGCTCCTGGCATGTTTCCACAGAAACATAGAATAGTTTAGGGTTGGAAGGGACAGATCATTTAGTTCCAACCTCCTTCCCATGGACTGGGACACCTTCCACTAGACCAGGTTGCCTATTCAACCTGGCCTTGTATGCTTCCATGGATGGGACATCCACAACTTCAACTTTTGGATCTTCTCTATACAGTCCAGCAAGCCTTTGTGTTGGTGTGAGTTCATTCCTTCTGCATGGACTGTTATTGTTTCTTTTTAACAGCGTTTCAACTTTGCTGTTTGGTGTTGCACAAGAATTTCCTCAATCCCTTTCATTGTGAACCATCCTACTGTTTGCTTTTGTTTATGGGGACAAAACAAGCATGGAAAGTCAGCCATGAGCCAGTTTTGAACCTAAAAATCTGCATCTGACATAATAATGAGGCAGGGGCAAAAAAGGCTGGCCTGGAAAAAAAGGTGAAAACAGGCCCAAGGGGACCCAGGACTGACCCGGGCTGAGGAAGCTGCAGGTTCCCAAAGATGGACAGTCACCAAGTGCTGCCTCATTTCAGTCAAAGAGCACAATCTCTTTCTCAGCACTTCCTCTCTGGAAGCAGTTAACAAGGCTAAAGTGCTTTTGTTGCATTTATTAGCTCAATATAATTTTATCAAGTATCTCTGTCAGTCACCACTTTCTGCCTTGGAAATACAGCTGTATTTCAACTGCTGTGGTGCTTCACAGACTAGCACCTGGGCATTAATCATGCACCCTGAGCTAATACAGCAAAATAGAAGTCAATTTTGTCCAACATGAAAAGAAATAATACAAGATTAAATAACCTAATTTGAAAGCACAGCCCACACATTCCCTGCTTGAGCTGTTAATAACAGTTCAAATGACTGAAACTGAAGTGATTATTAAAATGCAATTAGTTTACACTGTTGCCACATTGTGTTTGTTTTTTGGAACATCTCTTGACTTGAAGCATTTTCAACACACCACTCATAGAGAGGCCTGACTTGTGATTAAGACATGGAGCTGATACATTGGGAACCTGAGTTTGATCCCTGGCTATATGATAAAATTCCTGTGTGACTTTGCTTGGTCTTATCACTTCTCTGTGCCTCAGTTCCTCGTCAGTAGAATAGATATGAGGTAGGAAAGCAGCCTTTGCCTGACTCCTCTATTGAAACTAAAAGCCCTTTAGGTACTGGATTGTTTTTTAATGTGTTTATACAGTGTCAGATAATGAGAACTTGATCATGTTTGAACAACAAAGTGCACACTAGTACAGCACTGTGCTGATGTATCAATCCAGAGAGAATTTTTTCTTGGTGCTCCTTGCCTGATAGAAGAACAATTTTAGAATATTTTTTAACACTGATAGCATGATGTGTAATATTCCCTAGAAAACCTGCAATAAAAGAGTAGGAGGAGGCTTTTGGATGCCTAACAGATAATTTCTTAATGATCTTTGTGAGGAAATAGTACCCTGGAATAAAATTTTTAAAAAGCTCATTGTTTTCCCACTGCATTACAAATGTTCCAAATCCCACATTAAGATCCAGAAATAGAGGAAAGCAGCTAACAGCATCTTTCCCCAAGACAGTGATTGATGTATGTGACTGTTTTGACACAGATCTGCTTGCAGTTCCCCTGGCCTGATTTTGAGCTCTGTGAACAGGAGGTGCACATGTTGCTCACCCAGAGGAATGACCTGCCAGCCATGGAAGTCTTGACTGAGAGAAAGGGCTTACAGCACATGCTTTAGTGCCAGGGATTTCAACAGGGCTTTGAGCACATGCCTAAAGTTAGCAACGTGATTAAACTTCCTTCCTGAATACAGGCAGCTTCCCTGCCTGGATTTTATATAATGTTTGGCTTCCATTTTGATGAAAAGCACAGCAGTGTTCTTCAGTTTGATCTCTGTAGTTGCATTGCCAGCTCCAGCCCTGGCAGCACTCGGTATTAGTTAAGAAAACAGGGCTGGAATGCCACTTTGAGCACAGCCTCTGCATATCCTGGTTTGCTTAGTAACTAACACCCTCCCAGCATGACTGACTTGTACCAGCTTGTGGCTCCAGACAGTACCTGTGCACAGTTTGGGGTATCACCCATGCCATCAGGAATCCCCAAAACATTTGGGTCAGGGTGGCAATAGGTTTGTCTCCCCCTCTGCTGTACAGTCCTCTAATTTTACCCAACCAGGGTTTTTCATCCTCAGCTCACTTCCATATGCCCTAATGTCGTCACACTGGCATGTGATCAGCTGCATGACACAAAAGTGTTGCCTTGCTGGGTGGCAGCTCAGCCTTCATGACATTTCACACACAGAGAAAAGAAGAGGCAAGCACAAGGGTTATGTTCTCTTATGGTTTTTTATTTGTAGAAATGGTATCTACTTGAGAACACAAAGGAATACTTCATGGTGAGTTGTTTTAGTGGTATATGTACAGCATACAGACTGCATGACCTCTTGATGTGCATCTCTCCAAAACAGTGAGTTTCCAACCTTACGGTTCTACCCCAGTTCTGGTGCTGAAGTGGCATGAAATCTGGTACAAATTTGCAGTCACCTGACACTTTAATTGTAGATGGAGTAAAGAAAATTTTCTTTTAAAAAAATGGAGCATGAGAAAGTTCATTTTTTTGGGCCTTATTTTTGACAAAGGCCAAATGTGAAATATTTTGTTTAGTTACAGTTTCCTACTGTTAATAGAAATAGAATTTAATCTATTTGTAGAAAATTATGGTCATGGTACATTTTGAAACACACATGTCTTAATTGAAGTTTTCTATGAAATGCAAATAGGATTTTGGTTGTCTCCTCTACTAAGCATTCCTCAGATTGTTGTACTTTGTTATTAATATTTATTCAGCTCTGTACATATGAAGCTACTAAAAGTTACCACCTGCCTGTTTTTTAATAGATGAAACAAAACTTAATAATTCTTGCATCATTGAGAAAATCTATTGATTTAACAGTAGTGATGAATTAATGATATAGCAGTAGTGGTAATTTGCAAGTAATTCAATCTTTAACTTAGCCATGAAAAATGTGGTAATGCTAAAGAAATAAGTGCTGATTTGTTTCCCTCAAGGAACATAAAAATTATCTTTGCTGCTTGAAATACATGGCTAACACTAGCAACTGCAAAATGTCTTGAATTTTCAGAGCTACATTTTATTGTAAGCCAGTATGCTAAGATTTGAAGAGAGAACACCAATAAAACCTCTTGGGGGGAGGGGAAATACATGGTCTTCAGTATATGTTGGAGCAGATCCACTAAGGAACATGTTGGGGAGGAGGAATATGTGCTTCAGAGGAGTGCCCCTCTTCTCATCATTTGAACTTTCTGTTTAAGGTCTCTCCTTACCTGCATCCTTGTCAGTCTCCATCTCAGGTCCCTGAATTCCCAGGCTGTAGGAGGATCTTGTGTCCTTAATTCAGGGCTGCCCAAAAGTGGCCATGTGTCGGAGATGTAGGTGTTGGGGGCACTGAGTCCTCTACAGGTTTCACACAAAGGCCTGATGGACTGCAGTGATGGACGTGCATCTACCATTCACACAAAGGCCTGATGGACTGCAGTGCATCTACCACGGTCCTGCCTGAAGTGCCCTTTGGGATCAAGGGACCTTTCCTTTCTTGCAAAGCAGAACATCAGTAAGTTTCAACTGAATTCCAGCAATTGGGATGCAGGAATGAGGCAGAATTCAGCAGGGAAACAAAAGTGTCTTGAATATGGAAGTGGAGCAAGTGGCAAATTTCTGTCTGCTTTGCTGCAAAGATGAATGAGCAGTTTAGACCCCATGACACAGCCATCTACATCTTAATAGTGGTGATGCAATAGGAGACTATTAGGACTAATTGAATTTACTCTGTTGTTATTGAAATGCTGTATAATAATTTCATCTACCTAAAGTTACAGCTTGCATATAGATGGCCTTGTTTTTAGTGCAGTGCAGTTTCTAATGAATAAAAATCTGCATGCTGGCATGATCTATAAATAAGAGGTACAGTCCAGCAGCAGAACCCTGAAATAGCTAATAATTCTGGAGAGCAAAGAGTTGTTGAATGCTAGCATAAAACTACATGCTTTTTAGGACATAAAAATTAGTGATGAATTCAAGGCACAAAATTAATATTCCACCTCCAAGGATTAAAGGGGTTTTTATTAGGATGTGGGATTCTGGCCTGGCACAACATAAAAGAAAAAAAAATCAGTTTATAAAGATTGCTTTCAGCTCCAGTTCTGGGCAGCCTTTTGAATTTGGAGACATAAAGTACCATGCTTCATAAAGAACATCATCCTCATAATCATGCTTGTTTTCTTCCAGAGAGCAAAATAGTGGATTAACAGAAAGCACAAGAGTGGGAATCCTGCGCTGACAAGTGGCTGCAAGATAATCTCAGGATTCAAGTGAACCTGTTTCTACTGTGCCTTTTACATAATGTGCCTCTCTCACAAACACTAGAAGGGAATCTGCCACTTCTCGGTTTCAGCTCCATGGCAAAGCTATGCCTTGGTGTGATATGTATAATACACAAAAGGATGCTGAGGGAAAAACCAAAAATCAAACCCAGGCTCATATTGTACTAGGCCACTGGTGGTTACACTCCACCTTTGATTCTACTTTCGCCTCATACAGTATCACCTCACCAATGTTTCAGCTCAAGCAGAAGAAAAGAGTTCCGTTTTTCTGCTGGACTCCTTTTAGATGGAAGTTAAACTGTCTAATTAGAGCTCACTTCAAAAACTGGGTTTCTTGAATTATTCATTGACCTGGTGGGGCAAGGTTAACACAGCCTCAGGTATTCTCTAACTTTTGTTGGAGGAGTTCTTCTAAAAAGCAGCAGAAAAATTACTTTCTACCCTGAAAACATAAGAGAGGGTAAGAGCAAAACTTCTCTAAATTCAGATTTATGTAATATATATAAAAGTTTAGGATACTCTAAATGTATTCTGGTAGAACCAGAGGTGGTTGCACTGCACACAGAGGGACAGGATATCTACCTAGACTTGTTAAGAGTACCTTTGCTTCCTGTTTACAGAATTTCTGCTTTCCTCAGCTTGTCACATGAAATCCTAACAGTATTTACCCAGGGTTGCCCAAAGGACATACAG